>NC_044982.1:100463938-100734246 GCF_008728515.1 Papio anubis | reverse complement strand
CATTTGTTTGTGTCCTCTTTTATTTCACTGAGCAGTGGTTTGTAGTTCTCCTTGAAGAGGTCCTTTACATCCCTTGTAAGTTGGATTCCTAGGTATTTGATTCTCTTTGAAGCAATTGTGAATGGAAGTTCATTCATGATTTGGCTCTGTGTTTGTCTGTTATTGGTGTATAAGAATGCTTGTGATTTTTGCACATTAATTTTGTATCCTGAGACTTTGCTGAAGTTGCTTATCAGCTTAAGGAGATTTTGGGCTGAGACAATGGGGTTTTCTAAATATACAATCATGTCATCTGCAAACAGGGACAATTTGACTTCTTCTTTTCCTAACTGAATACCCTTGATTTCTTTCTCTTGCCTGATTGCCCTAGCCAGAACTTCCAACACTATGTTGAATAGGAGTGGTGAGAGAGGGCATCCCTGTCTTGTGCCAGTTTTCAAAGGGAATTTTTCCAGTTTTTGCCCATTCAGTATGATATTGGCTGTGGGTTTGTCATAAATAGCTCTTATTATTTTGAGGTACGTTCCATCAATACCGAATTTATTGAGCGTTTTTAGCATGAAGGGCTGTTGAATTTTGTCAAAAGCCTTTTCTGCATCTATTGAGATAATCATGTGGTTCTTGTCTTTGGTTCTGTTTATATGCTGGATTATGTTTATTGATTTGCGAATGTTGAACCAGCCTTGCATCCCAGGGATGAAGCCCACTTGATCATGGTGGATAAGCTTTTTGATGTGTTGCTGAATCCGGTTTGCCAGTATTTTATTGAGGATTTTTGCATCGATGTTCATCAGGGATATTGGTCTAAAATTCTCTTTTTTTGTTGTGTCTCTGCCAGGCTTTGGTATCAGGATGATGTTGGCCTCATAAAATGAGTTAGGGAGGATTCCCTCTTTTTCTATTGATTGGAATAGTTTCAGAAGGAATGGTACCAGCTCCTCCTTGTACCTCTGGTAGAATTCAGCTGTGAATCCATCTGGTCCTGGACTTTTTTTGGTTGGTAGGCTATTAATTATTGCCTCAATTTCAGAGCCTGCTATTGGTCTATTCAGGGATTCAACTTCTTCCTGCTTTAGTCTTGGAAGAGTGTAGTGTCCAGGAAATTATCCATTTCTTCTAGATTTTCTAGTTTATTTGCATAGAGGTGTTTATAGTATTCTCTGATGGTAGTTTGTATTTCTGTGGGGTCGGTGGTGATATCCCCTTTATCATTTTTTATTGCGTCTATTTGATTCTTCTCTCTTTTCTTCTTTATTAGTCTTGCTAGCAGTCTGTCAATTTTGTTGATCTTTTCAAAAAACCAACTTCTGGATTCATGGATTTTTTGGAGGGTTTTTTGTGTCTCTATCTCCTTTAGTTCTGCTCTGATCTTAGTTATTTCTTGCCTTCTCCTAGGTTTTGAATGTGTTTGCTCTTGCTTCTCTAGTTCTTTTAATTGTGATGTTAGAGTGTCAATTTTAGATCTTTCCTGCTTTCTCTTGTGGGCATTTAGTGCTATAAATTTCCCTCTACACACTGCTTTAAATGTGTCCCAGAGATTCTGGTATGTTGTATCTTTGTTCTCATTGGTTTCAAAGAACATCTTTATTTCTGCCTTCATTTCGTTATGTACCCAGTAGTCATTCAGGAGCAGGTTATTCAGTTTCCATGTAGTTGAGCGGTTTTGATTGAGTTTCTTAGTCCTGAGTTCTAGTTTGATTGCACTGTGGTCTGAGAGACAGTTTGTTACAATTTCTGTTCTTGTACATTTGCTGAGGAGTGCTTTACTTCCAATTATGTGGTCAATTTTGGAATAAGAGCGATGTGGTGCTGAGAAGAATGTATATTCTGTTGATTTGGGGTGGAGAGTTCTATAGATGTCTATTAGGTCTGCTTGCTGCAGAGCTGAGTTCAATTCCTGGATATCCTTGTTAACTTTCTGTCTCGTTGATCTGTCTAATGTTGACAGTGGAGTGTTGAAGTCTCCCATTATTATTGTATGGGAGTCTAAGTCTCTTTGTAAGTCTCTAAGGACTTGCTTTATGAATCTGGGTGCTCCTGTATTGGGTGCATATATATTTAGGATAGTTAGCTCTTCCTGTTGAATTGATCCTTTTACCATTATGTAATGGCCTTCTTTGTCTCTTTTGATCTTTGATGGTTTAAAGTCTGTTTTATCAGAGACTAGTATTGCAACCCCTGCTTTTTTTTGTTCTCCATTTGCTTGGTAAATCTTCCTCCATCCCTTTATTTTGAGCCTATGTATATCTCTGCGTGTGAGATGGGTCTCCTGAATACAGCAGACTGATGGGTCTTGACTCTTTATCCAGTTTGCCAGTCTGTGTCTTTTAATTGGAGCATTTAGTCCATTTACATTTAAGGTTAATATTGTTATGTGTGAACTTGATCCTGCCATTATGATATTAACTGGTTATTTTGCTTGTTAGTTGATGCAGTTTCTTCCTAGCTTAAATGGTCTTTACATTTTGGCATGTTTTTGCAATGGCTGGTACCGGTTGTTCCTTTCTATGTTTAGTGCTTCCTTCAGGGTCTCTTGTAAGGCAGGCCTAGTGGTGACAAAATCTCTAAGCATTTGCTTATCGGTAAAGGATTTTATTTCTCCTTCACTTATGAAACTTAGTTTGGCTGGATATGAAATTCTGGGTTGAAAATTCTTTTCTTTAAGAATGTTGAATATTGGCCCCCACTCTCTTCTGGCTTGTAGAGTTTCTGCCGAGAGATCTGCTGTGAGTCTGATGGGCTTCCCTTTGTGGGTAACCCGACCTTTCTCTCTGGACAATCCTAAGTCAAAAGAACAAAGCTGGAGGCATCACGCTACCTGACTTCAAACTATACTACAAGGCTACAGTAACCAAAACAGCATGGTACTGGTACCAAAACAGAGATATAGACCAATGGAACAGAACAGAGTCCTCAGATGTGTGTAATACCACACATCTACAGCCACCTGATCTTTGACAAACCTGAGAGAAACAAGAAATGGGGAAAGGATTCCCTATTTAATAAATGGTGCTGGGAAAATTGGCTAGCCATAAGTAGAAAGCTGAAACTGGATCCTTTCCTTACTCCTTATACGAAAATTAATTCAAGATGGATTAGAGACTTAAATGTTAGACCTAATACCATAAAAACCCTAGAGGAAAACCTAGGTAGTACCATTCAGGACATAGGCATGGGCAAAGACTTCATGTCTAACACACCAAAAGCAACGGCAACAAAAGCCAAAATTGACAAATGGGATCTCATTAAACTAAAGAGCTTCTGCACTGCAAAAGAAACTACCATCAGAGTGAACAGGCAACCTACAGAATGGGAAAAAATTTTTGCAATCTACTCATCTGACAAAGGGCTAATATCCAGAACCTACAAAGAACTCAAACAAATTTACAAGAAAAAAACAAACAACCCCATCAAAAAGTGGGCAAAGGATATGAACAGACAGTTCTCAAAAGAAGACATTCATACAGCCAACAGACACATGAAAAAATGCTCATCATCACTGGCCATCAGAGAAATGCAAATCAAAACCACAATGAGATACCATCTCACACCAGTTAGAATGGCAATCATTAAAAAGTCAGGAAACAACAGGTGCTGGAGAGGATGTGGAGAAATAGGAACACTTTTACACTGCTGGTGGGATTGTAAACTAGTTCAACCATTATGGAAAACAGTATGGCGATTCCTCAAGGATCTAGAACTAGATGTACCATATGACCCAGCCATCCCATTACTGGGTATATACCCAAAGGATTATAAATCATGCTGCTATAAAGACACATGCACACGTATGTTTATTGCGGCACTATTCACAATACCAAAGACTTGGAATCAACCCAAATGTCCATCAGTGACAGACTGGATTAAGAAAATGTGGCACATATACACCATGGAATACTATGCAGCCATAAAAAAGGATGAGTTTGTGTCCTTTGTAGGGACATGGATGCAGCTGGAAACCATCATTCTTAGCAAACTATCACAAGAACAGAAAACCAAACACCGCATGTTCTCACTCATAGGTGGGAACTGAACAATTAGATCACTTGGACTCAGGAAGGGGAACATCACACACAGGGGCCTATCATGGGGAGGGGGGAGGGGGGAGGGATTGCATTGGGAGTTATACCTGATGTAAATGACGAGTTGATGGGTGCTGACGAGTTGATGGGTGCAGCACAGCAACATGGCACAAGTATACATATGTAACAAACCTGCAAGTTATGCACATGTACCCTAGAACTTAAAGTTTAATAATAAAAAAATAATAATAATTAAAAAAAAAAGTATTTGACATATTGCTTGACACATACTAGATTCTGAATGTCACTTCTTTCTTTCCTCCTACCCTCCCTCTCTTCCTTCCTCCCTTCCCCCCTTTCATCAAATAAGCAATAACTTTTATCAATAATTAGATTATCTTGGCATCTTCCTTCCTGCTTACCTCACAACCACTCCATTCCACCGCAGGAAGAAATATCCATCGAATCTGTCCGGGCACAGAGCATTCACTGGGGTGCCCAGCATCATTGTGTGTCTACACTCAGCTGCCTCTTCCCTCCAGTCTATGCAGAGGATCCTCTTGGGACCTGGCTGTTTCTCTCTCAATGCCTTCTGTTCAGCTGGCCACAGTTAGTGAACACCTAAGATGTGCATTCAGGCTTTAAGGCACTCTTTGTCATAGAGTCCAGCAAAAGTGATTCTTTATTCCTACTTGGTTCTCTACTCCTATTCAATGTCTTAAAACCCTGCCAAAGCATCGTCGTCAGGTCAAGACATGAGCATTCCATGGTCTCTGGCAGATATCCCATTAAACTAACCTAATATGTGCTACCTACCACCAATGGGACAATTTCTGCCTTCACTGGCAGAGTTCCCTGAATACTGGGAGGAATTCCTTCAGCTTGACCCTTGCCCAAGCCCCAGCAGACCTGTCCACCTTCCTCAGACAATCTCCCTTGGCCAAGACAGCTACCAACCTCACTGGGGCTACCTTCATTCATTCCCTGCAGTGAGGAGCTAACTGAGGGAGGTGAAGAAAAGGCTGACGTCCACCCACCAGGAGACAGCCGGCTTGCAACACACAGTGCACTAACAACCCTTCACTTGGAAATTCTCATTGGGAGGAAAAGGCCTAACAGGATAATAGATTTAAAAAAAAAAAAAAAAAAAAAAAAAAAAAAAAAAAAAAAAAAAAAAAAAAAAAAGCTCTTGCTGAAGAGATGAAGAGTCTCCACCTCCAGCCCCAGAATGGCAGTCCAGTTCTCTCACCATCTGTTTTAGGTAGGTCAGTTTTTGTGGCTAAAAAAATTGATGCTGTCCCCATAAATATAGTTCATATTGCATTGCACATATTTATAAATATAAGTGCTGTAGCACTACCACATTGCCTGTGAAGAATGCAGGCAGGTTGTGATTAGAGGTGAGCCAGTTCCTGATTGTGGGTTAATTAGCTCTGCTAATAAACTGCCTGTAGCTTTACTTCAGAAAAATAACATATTTCATCTTAGGTAGAACAATTACAGTGCATGTAAAATAGATATTTTTGCCTAATGAGCATTTGAAATGCTTTCTTTGGGGGAGAAACACACACACACACACATACACAAAGCACTCTTTGCTTTAAAAGAAAAAAAAACAACCCTTACATTTCCTCTGATTGGACTTTGCTGAGGACGAACTTCAAAAGGTTTGAGTGGTTTTCCAGTTCAAAAGCGGATCTTCCACTGATGGCCACTGGCAACGGAACAAATCTTAATGAAATCAGAGCTGGATCCCAAAGGGGGTCTGGGGGATGTGGGCTGAAGGGCAATCTGAGTCGTTAAACAATAGGGCTCAGAAGAAATACCTTAATTAGCAGTGAGAGGAAAACTTGGAATGGGCATCCCAGGACTTCGTGTGCCAGCAAGGAGAGAGAGCCAATGAAAGGGAAGCAGCAGGAGACTGCAAGAGTGTGGGTGGTCCAAGGCAGCAGGGTAGAAGTACGACTCCAGACAAGATACCAGGCAACATTTGGATCCTAGGTCTGCATGAACCTTTGATCAACAAGGGTCTTAGAAACTTGGAGCTGGAAGAGACCTTAATTTAAGACTCTGATTCTGAGACGGCAGATACTTGATAATATATGCTACCTTTCTCTCCTCCTGCATCCCTTTGCAGACATGACTAATTGGGGGTAGCATTCTTTCCTACTGGTCCCAGGCAACCACTCTGAATTAATTGGAACTGGCAAACCTCTTTGCCATCCCTGATCTAATCTTGCCTCTTTGTTTCAAGGTAAGACAAGTGAGATCCAAGAGGAAATCAGTTGTTTTAAGTATTTTAAGTGACCCTCACAAAGGTCTCCAGACTCTCTCCACTACAAACCATATCCAGCAGACTTCCAGTTGTGGGTCATTCTTGGTTTCATCAAGGATACCCTCAAATGAACCACAATAAACCTTCAAGAACTCAGAAAATAACCCACAGGAATTCAGACAAAGAGAGTGATGTTTGTTCCAAAGACTCACCTTTGAATGAAAGAAGATCCCAGAAAATAGATGGGAGGGAGGGGAAAGATCAATGGAGCCATTAGGTTGCAATGCCAGTAGTAAACTTTCTCCACAGGCACTGAGCCAGGTGACATGGCAATGTTGCCTGAGATGAACACTGATCCTGTCTTCCAGCCTAGGTATCTTACTTGCTAGGGCTGCCATAACAAAATACCATACACTCGGTGGTTTCAACAACAGAAATTTATTTTCCCATGGTCTGAAGGTTGAAAGTCTAAGATTAAGGTGTCAGTGGGGTTGGTTTCCTTGGCTTGCAGATGGCCACCTCCTTGCTGTAGCCTCACGTGGCCTCTTCTCTGTGCACACGCATCCCTGGCATCTAGTCCTCTTCTTATAAGGACACCAGTCATACTGGATTATGGCCCACCCTTATGACCTCATGTAACCTAATGACCTCTTTTAAAGACACTCTCTCCAAGTATAATCACATTGGGAGTTAGGGCTTGAGTGTATGAATTTTGAGGAGGGCACAATTCAGTCCATAACACAGAGTCATCAAAATCACAGCCCTTGGAGCAGGAGGGATCTCAGAAGGCACCACCTCCCACCCAATATCTAGCACAGGGCTCCTTCTCCAGGACATGAAGGTGTTTTCCACCCTCTGTCCAACTGTGCCAGGAGCCCTGCATCCCCACAAATACAGGTGCAGGAGGAACAACTAGCAGTGCTACCAAACAATAGTGACGAACTCACTAGGCAGAATAATGGCAATGTGGCTGTGGAGGAAAGGCCTGGAGCCATTCAACATTGCTGGCTTTTAAGATAGATGAAGAAATCACAAGCCAAGGAAAGCGTGTGCCTTGAGAAGTTGAAAAAGGCAGGGGAACAGGTTCTCCCATGGAGCCTCCAGAAAGGAACACAGCCATGCAGACACCTTGACTTCAATCCAGTGAGACCCATGTCAGACTTCTAACCTACAGAATTGTAATCAATGTGTGTTGTCTGAAGCCACCAAGTTTATGGTTTTGCTATAACAGGCACAGGAAACTAATTCAACCACCTAGAAACTGACAAAGTTCTCCCAAATGCCAGCAAATGGGAAAAGGACAAAAGCCCCAGAAGGAAAGCTGGCAGAAGTATGGGGAAACGAGAGATAACAGGGTGCCTACCACTTGGAAGACAGAACCCTACTGCTCTCTGCTGATGGAGCCTTCCATGCACAACCAGTGTGCTCAGTGTGATGAATTCACAGGCCCAGCTCAGTGCTGGCACAGAGTAAAGGCTCAACACAATTCTTCAAGGATTCATGGAACCCCCATACCCACCTCCTCATGGTGCCTCTAGCCTCAGAGGACAATATTGGCTAACATGAGTGTCTCCAGCAAGAGCCACCAGCTTCTCATAAGGATTGCAAAATCAATTTTAGAGTCAACCCTGGGTTTTCAATAACTATCTGAAAGGAAAGGCGATCCAGAAGTCCATTTGCTTCTATAGAAGTTAGTATCTATAAAAGTCCTGCTGTAAAACCTTTTCTTTTCTTTCTTTTTTTTTTTTTTTTTTTTTTTTTGTTTGTTTGTTTTTCTTTTTTTGAGACAGAGTTTTGCTCTTGTTGCCCAGGCTGAAGTACAGTGGCACAATCTTGGCTCACTGCAACTTCCACCTCCCATGTTCAAGCAATTCTCCTGCCTCAGCCTCCTGAGTAGCTGAAATTACAGGTGCCCGCCACCATACCCAGCTAATTTTTTGTATTTTTAGTAGAGACGGGGTTTCACTATATTAGCCAGGCTGGTCTCGAACTCCTAACCTCAGGCGATCCACTCGCCTTGGCCTCCCAAAGTGCTGGGATTATAGGCGTGAGCCACCACAGCTGGTCCAAGGTTTTTCTTTTGATACAACACTCTTCTAGGTAGCAGTTTAATCCTTGAATGGCGGCCTTTTCTGTGACGTCATTCATCTTCCTTGTGGACTGCTCCCTTCATCCCTGAGGCCTTTGGCCAACAGGTCAACGAGCCACAGAGCCCTTTTGAAGGAAGAAAATCAAAAAAGAAGGAGGGTGAGGGGCTCCTTGGAAGCCATGGTTTCTGCCAGGCTGTGGAGCCAAGCTGAAGGTCCACTGTCCAATCCTGGAGAGGCTGGCAGATGACAAGTGCAACCAGTTTTCTCTTCTCCCCCAGAGCCCAGAACCCAGGGACATGTGCAAGGCACGTCTGGTCTTCAGTGTAAAAATAAACCCAGGGCTGTTAAGCCCCAGCATATTAATGACAATTAATGATTCGCTCTAATCCTCCCCAGCTCTCCGTGGGCATCTGTGACATGCTTTGGGCTGGACACCCCTCCCCACTTCCCCCGCCTCCTGCAGATTCTGTCCATATGCTGAGCTGCTTAGGAATGCAGGTTTGGGAGGGAAACTTAACAGGAAGAGATACTTGCTACAAAACGCCTGCTCAAGGGTAGCTGGAGAGCCCATCAGCCCTGGCTCAGGGGTCCCTTTCACCTGCTCTTCCCTGAAATCTGCAGGGTGACAGCAGCCAGTATCTCCCTACAAGATCCCCCCAGGCTGGGAGCTTTAGCCAAGGAAATGGCAGCTTCAAATATGTGCACCTGGAGGGTTACTCCTTGGTGTTTCACACATGCTGCAGCTCCTCAGCTTAGACCCTGCTCAAGGAGCAGGCCCCATTTCAGCCCTACTGACCAGCCTCCCTGCTCAGAGTCCCAGATCCTAAAGGTGAATGGCAGCCGCTCCCAGCCATAGAAAGACTCCAACCTCTTTAACCTGTCTGCTGGGTGAGGAGTTTCTCAGAGGCAATAAGTCTCCTTCATGCGAACCCCGTCCACCACGGCAGCATGCAGCACTCCTCACGGCGTGTGCCTGGTCACCCCATCTCCTCCCCTGCCCCATAACGTGGGCAGGCAGAGACCACATCTGCCGTGTGCCTCATTCAGTCCCAGTTGCCTGGCATGGGGCTAGGTGTCACACGTGCAAAATAAATGTTGGATGCCTGCCTGGCCAACTGGCCCCAAATGGAAAGTGCTTAGAGCCATGCTTCCCACGTGCTGAGTGCCCTGTGAGTGTGAGCTCTTGTTCTTGCACATCAACTGTCACATTCAGTCCTCCCACCACCCTATGCCTTAGGTGCTATTATTACTCCCATTATTTAGAGGAAGAAAATAAAGTTTCTGCAGCTGAAATAACTTGCTCCAGGTCTCACAGCTCACAGATGCTAACGCAAAGGTCACACCCATCTCGTGTCTGCCCCATTCCCTCACAGTCATTCAGAGCAGAGGTATGTCCAGCCTTACCAGACCCTAGCTCCTAAAGTCATTTGCCCCAAAGGGACCAATCTGGCCTTCACAGCAGCCCCAGGAACTGGATTTTTATTACAGATCCCCATTTTACAAATGAGGAAACTGAGGCTTAGAAGAGCTAAGCAAATTGTCAAAGTCGCAGAGCAGAGCTGGGGTTTGAGTAAAATGTTTGTGGATAAAGATGATTGGCACACTTCTGACTGGTCAATATGCTGAGGACTGGATGCAGGAAAGTGAAGAGAGTCCTTGCAAGAGGCACTCTGTGGATGTTGGTAAGAATTTGCTCTGAGGTCTGGATTCCTCACTGTGAGCTCAGAGGCAGGATGGATGTTGCTAAAGCAGGAGGTAAATTTGCTTTGTTGATCATCAGGCCAGGATTTCTCCACCAAACTAGGGGTAGGTGCCTGACTGCCTCCAGCCCAGCCCACGCATTTGTAGCCCACTCACTCAGGAGAAGGGAGGGATTGCTGGAGGCTCTGCCAGCTTCTCCCTGAGCGGAATGAACAGGAGATAAACTTTGCAGAGATAGCACGCTGCCTTTTCTTGCCAGTTTCATTTGGGATTAAAACCACAATGAAAAATGAAAACTAAATCAAAAAAGCCCTGAAAACCAAGTACCTTGAAGACTTTCTCCCTCTTTGAAATCTCTCTAATTGGGCACTTACATAGGGCGAGAATGAGAGGCTCTTGTAGCTATTATGGAAATACACACAATGAGGAAATTGTTGCCTTCGTAGTCCTATATGGAACGCCTATTACTCTGCTGCGTTGGGTTTCCACACTGAATGTCTTTGGTAGAAAAGGAAATCTCCCTTTCCAAACCCCTAGCTGGCATTGGTAAAAAGAATCAGGTTGCTGTCATAGATTCAAATTGACTCACCAAATTCCCCCTTAAAAAGCACAACCCCCCGCATAGGCAGGCCTGTAATGTAATGCAAAATACCCAGTTCTATAATGTTTATGCTTCCATTTCAGGCATCCAGACAGCCAGGGGGAATTAACCTGCTCACCACTGTGCTTTCATCTGACTCAGTGCCGTTGCCACCACTGCTGCTGTTTTGTTTTCCACCAGCCTCTCTTTTCCCCTGTCTTCTCATCTCCTTTAGCCTGGGTGTGGCTCCCATGGAGACCCAAGCTGAGAAGCACCTTCCATTCTTGCCCTTTCTTGATCTTTCAGACACAGACTCATGGGACTTCCATCTCAGCTGCAGCCTCTCTCTCAGATTGAAGTTGCTGTTTCAGAAGAAATCAGCAGTGGCCACCACTTCACCTAAGCAAGCAGCACATTCCTTGAGTTTTTCTTCTAGAAAAGGATGATGATGTGTGAAATGCCCCCACTCTCTTGACCTGTCCGCACAACCAAAAGCCAGGCGTGTCCGAGCAAGCAGAGTAGACACAAAGACATATTTGTTGAGCTATGAAACCAAATCCTGCATTAGAGTCTTTAATTCCTAACCCCTTTCCCCACTTCCTCTGCGCATGCACATGCATGCACACACAAATACACACAGAAACACAACACACACAGCCCTCTCGATGGCCTCTGCCTGCACATGGGTCCAAGCTGTCTAGGACCCTCTCCAGGGCATTGCAAAAGGCTCCTATCATGTCTGACACTATTTGTCCCTCTCCCTGATCCAGCCCTGCACATTTCCAGAGCTTGGTTATGCCACCACCTTGCTCAAAATCCCTCAGCAGCCTCCACTGGCCCCAGAATAAAAGCAATCCCTTTCGCCTGGCATCCGCCACCTTTCCTAACCTGGCCCCAGCAAATCTCTGCAGCTGTATCTTTCGCTGCACCCACTCACCCTCTGCCCAAATGGTCTACTCTGGTCTCCTGTGCCCACACCCACACTTTTCCTCCCTGTGAGTTTGCTCATTCTACATCCTCTGCCTAGACTGCTCTCCCCTCCATCTCTACCTGTCAAATCCCACCTCTCCTTCAAAGCCCGCTCAGGTGTCACATCCTCCACAAAACTGCCCACACTTAGCCGGTGCCTGGCAAAAGCAGGACATGTTCACATGCAGTTTTTGCAATGCAACTGATTCGGCTCAGCCATATCAGCATTTAAAATCCTTGTGTCCTACCTTAGCCAACTCCCTTCCCACCCCTGGTTCTCACCCTAGGGGTGAGAGTTGACCAGGGGACGAGGTTTGGGGATGGAGGGAAGATGTCTGGCTTGTACATTTCTTAGTTTTAAAATAGCTAAGAGTATATGGTTTTGGTTGTTAAGTGTATAAAAACATCTCACTGTTGAAATGACTGCATCAGAATCTCCTGTTCTCTACCTGTCCCATGGTAGGTGCTCCACATGCTTGTTGAATTGGTGATTAAATCAATGAATGAATGACTTTCCTACAGCTTCTGGCAGCTTCTTCCCTCCTTAGTTCACTCTGCGATAACCAGTCTGACTCCCTGCAACACCTCCCACTTCTCCCCACTGCTAGACCCACTGAGTCCCTTCTGTTCTCTCAGCCCATCCCCACCTTGGAGCTACAGCAAAGGGAAAGGGAAATATCAGGAGCCCATGGCAGCCCTCCTATGTGCAATGACTCAGTGACTGGCACCTTGCCGAATAGCCTACTCTGTTCCTTGCCTCTGTCTGGTTGGCTTTTGCCTTGCTCCTGAGATCACGGCCTATCCTTTTTCCAGGTCTCAGAAGCAACTATACTCCCAGTTCTCTACTTTCTCCATGGTATAGCTTCCTTCTACCCAGAGGCTAATTCCCTCTCTGAACCTCAGCCACAGGACAACTCTGCCACTAGCAGCCCAGCCTCTCTGATGCCATCTGCCTATGCTATCACCCAGTGCCCACCCCAGACTACTTATCACCAGATATTGCTACTCTCTTCTGCCAGACTTGTGGTGGCAGAGATTGGCTAGATTCTCACCAAACTTATCCGTCCTCTTCCTGGCACATACCTGGACATCACTCTGGAATATAGTACAGCCATATGACATTGTTCTGATATGACAACAATGGAATGTAAGAAAGTGAAGAACCTCTGTACTTCATCTCTAGGCCCAGCCCATAGACTTGTTCAGTCTTCCTCTCTCTCCTCCCTTTCTTCTTCCTCCCCCGAACGTTTCTCTCTCTCTCTCTCTCTCTTTCTCTCATGTCCCCCTCTTCTCCTTTCTATCTATCTCTATATCTATCCAAATGGATGATTGTAAATGAGGACGAGGCTCTAGACTGCACTAATACAGTAGCCACTAGCCACATGCAGTTATTTCAATTTAAATTACTTTAAATGAAAGAAAATTAAAAATTGGCCAGGCACAGTGGCTCATGCTTGTAATCCCAATACTTTGGGAGGCTGAAGCGGGGGGTGGATCACCTAAGGTTGGGAGTTCGAGACCAGCCTGACCAACATGAAGAAACTCCATCCCTATTAAAAATACAAAATTAGCCAGGCGTGGTGGCACATGCCTATAATCCCCACTACTCGGGAGGCTGAGGCAGGAGAATTGCTTGAACACAGAGATGGAGGTTGCAGTGAGCCGAGATTGCGCCATTGCACTCCAGCCTGGGCAACAAGAGCGAAACTCTGTCTCAAAAAAAAAAAAAAAAAGGAAAGAAAATTAAAATTTCAGCTCCTCAGTTGCACTAACCACATTTCAAACGCCTGCTCGCCACAACACAGGTAGAGAACAAGCTCACGATTGCAGAAAGCGTTATGGGATGTGCTGTTCTGCGGAGCCCACGCTAAGTGAAGTCTGGCCCTCAAATAATGCCATGGAGCAGAGTCATCCCCTCCCCTACTGACCTTTAAACAAACATGCTGTGAGTGAATGGGAAATGACCTTTGATTGGGTGCAATTGCTGAGGTTTTGAGATTGTGACAGCAGTCAGTATACCCCAACACCAGCCACTCAGCTGCCTTAAACACTCTAGACCCAGCACCCAGACTCCCTGGCTTGTCATCCCTGCCTCCCTCCCTGGGCCCCAGAGAGAAGCACAAGGGTTCAGGATTTCAGCCTCTGCATTTTTGACCTTTCCTTCTTCCTGCAAAGCTCTGCAGCTCTTTGTATCCCTCTCCCAACCTCTGTATTTCCCAAACTCTTTTCAGCTTGATTGCCAAATTCATTCCTACCTCTATTATCATTTACTTAATATATTTTCAAAAACAGGCTCTCTTTTTAATTTGAATAAATATATTGACTAAAGACACTTTATATAACTCTTTAAATGGAGGCAGACAAGTCCCAACATCTTTAATCAGCAAGCTGGAGACCCAGGAGAATTGATGCTGTAGTTTCAGTCTAAAGGGCAAAGAAAAAAAAACAAACAAATAAAAAACACAATGTCCCAGCTCAAGGTAGTCCCAAAAGAAATAATTCCTGCTTATTCTTGGGAGAGTCAACCTTTTTGTTCTCTTAAGGTCTTCAACTGATTGGATGGGGCCCACACAACCTAGGGAAGGCCATCTGCTTTACTTAGTCTTCTGATTTAAATGTTAATCTCATCCAGAAACACTCTCACAGATACACCCAGAATAATGTGTGACCAAATATCTGGGCACTCTGTAGCACAATCAAGTCAATGCATTAAATTAACCATCACATTTACCACAATTAGAAGATACGATACAATGAAAACCTAACACTATGATTAAGCCCAGCTAGAATCTGTAGTCTATCAAAGGCTCTGGGTCTGAGGTCTGCTATTTTTTTCTCTATTTAAAAGGGAGGCCGGGCGCGGTGGCTCAAGCCTGTAATCCCAGCACTTTGGGAGGCCGAGACGGGCGGATCACGAGGTCAGGAGATCGAGACCATCCTGGCTAACACGGTGAAACCCCGTCTCTACTAAAAAATAAAAAAAAAATTAAAAAAAATTAGCCGGGCGAGGTGGGGGGCACCTGTAGTCCCAGCTACTCGGGAGGCTGAGGCAGGAGAATGGCGGGAACCCGGGAGGCGGAGCTTGCAGTGAGCTGAGATCCGGCCACTGCACTCCAGCCCGGGCGACAGAGCGAGACTCCGTCTCAAAAAAAAAAAAAAAAAAAAAAGGGAGATGAACAAGTATTGGGGAGGTGTTAGAGATGAACTAATACCATGATGAGACTTTCACTTTAAAATGATCAGCAGGATTGTCAAAGAATCTAAAACAGAACACCTTTCCCACAGTGTGATCAGCCCTCCAATGTATATCCATATACCACATCACATGAGCCCCAGTGCCCTCTGGAGGGATCCATGTCCACCTGGGGGACACTATCCTAGACTATGGTCCCCTAAAGGCCAAGATCACATTTAAATGGCAGTTGTGTCTCTCTTGGTGCCTCACATATAGGAGCCACTTAATAAACAGTAAATGAGTGAAGATATGTCCGGGAATAGTCTCTGACCTAGTTGGCGGTTTCTGTCAGAAGCAGAACATCATGACAAAGGAAATGGGACTAAAATGTTAAACCACACTAAAGGTTCCATCTACCAAATCGCTCCTGTGGCACACTGGGGCAGGGCTATGTCTAAAGGAATTAAAACATTCAATAGCTCCAGGGCCAGATTAAGACATTCTGAGGCTCCAAAGTATGTCCCATATCATCCAAAATACCAGAATGTATTTTTACAGACAGAACATTGAACATTTACATCTAAACACAAATTAAAGCGGCATATATACAAAATACAGTGTATTAAGAGAGAAGAAAGGGAGGGAGGGAGAGAGAGAAGGAGAGAAGGCAAAGAAATGGAAAACGAAAGAGGAAGAAGTAAGGAGAAAGGGAAAAGGAAAATGGTCTATCTGAAATTTGACCATAGCATCTCCCCTGTGTGAAACTCTTTGGTGATTTTTTCCCCCTTATAAAAGGGACAAGGCCACTCTCCTTTTTAGATACACAAAGCTTTGGATCACTTATATCTAAATCTAGCCCCCCTAAGACCACCCAGTGTCTGCAGGTCCCCACAGGAAGAGTCATGCACACTTATGGACTACCCAGGGGCATCTTCCGCTGACGGGGCCTTAATGTCACCCAGGACTCCCTGTTCTGGGGGAATTCTCAAAGGTAGATACAGGGATCCAGGAGCTACATTCGAATTTTCTAAAAAACCTAATAGGTATTATGTATTTTCCTGCAACAAAGCCTAATAAATTACCTGTGGTCCCATAGCAGGGTCCTGTACTTATCTCTAATGTATCGCATCGTTTCTTGCCTGTCTCCCGCAAAGGGGGGTGACCTCCTTGCAACTGGAAACCATGCATTTGACTGATTTCACGTTTTAAAAAAATATCCTCAATGCCTGGCACATAATGATCCTTAAAAGATGTCTGATGAATAAGTGGCCACTGGATGAATGAAACAAATAAATGTGATACTATACTGTTTTCATTGCATACTTTGCTGTATATATCTTAGATTAATCAAAATGTGAAGGCAAATTCATTATAGTAAATATAAATTATTTGGAAGGAAAAATCATTCCAAACAAATGAAAAAAAAGTAATGAATACGGTGCTAGGGAAGAAAGAGGCTGGGATCTTTAGATAATGCATAGATATGTGTGTTCCCACACGTGGCCTAAGAAGCTCTAATCTCCCCCAGGGAAAGCTGGACCCTGGAGACAGAGCCTGCATCTAAGCCACCAGCTCCTAAGGCAGTATTTCTCAAAGTGAGGTTTGGAGGCCACCAGCCTAAGAATTGTTGGGAGATCTGTTAAAACACTGATTCCTAAAACCTGCCTCAGACCCAGAAAGTTGAAATATCTGACACCAGGATTTGAAACTCGACATTTGTAAGTTCTTTGGGTTACTCTCAAGCATATTCAAGTTTGAGATCCATTACCCCAAGAATTCCTGGGCAAATCCTGTTCAGGCCACCTGCCACCCAGGGCTGGGGATAGGCTCAGAGCAGCTGTGTCATCCCCACATCCCAGCTGTGAGCGCTCATCCCTCACCTGGGACCCATAAATGTTGTGTTGGAGAGGAGATGTAGTGAGAACCAGGCGTAAATCATGCTCCTCTCACCCTTTTTCCACCCTCTGCCTTCCCTTAAGGAAGGCCCTGACCCCAGGGACTGCTCACCGAGTATTTCAATAAACTCCAACTGGCCCTTTATCAGATGGTCCAGTCAATTAGAACTTCATCAGGAATCAATTTGTGAGGCCCAGCTGAGATGTAACTATAGATCAGGGCAATGGCAACTGATTATCCCACTAATGGAATATTCCATTGATTAATTGAGTATTTAAATCTTTCCGAGAGTGGCTGTGCTTGCTGCCATTGTCGCTGGATGAAAGGGGTAGGAGAGTGTCGTGCAGTCAAAGAGGAAGCTGATGGTTCTTTCTTCATTTAGCAGCTCTCAGCAAAATAACGGGTCTGCCTCAGGTTCTCAGAAAGCAAGAACACTGCAAGGTCTTCGGCACAATGTAGAAACCTCCCACCAGCTGATTGAACCAATCAGGGGATGGTGGGTTTTAATTCGCTATTTTTCTGTAAAGCTGTGTGCCGAGGACCTCAAAGAAACATCCATTCCAGTGCTTGTTACAAGTTAGAATCGCCTGGAGATTTGCTAAAACACAGATCCCTGGGCCTGCCCCCCAAATCTGATTCAGCAAATTTGGGGTGGGGCCTGAGAATCTGCATTCCTAGCAGGCTCCCTGGTGAAGCTGGGGCCACACTTTGAGTAGCACTTACCTACATTTTATAAACACGTTTTAGCAAACAGGAAGGACAGACATTATCTGATGCCTATTTGGGTTGTGCTGGAGTCTGAAATTTTAAAATGCACATTATCGATGACAATGCAGTATTGACGACAATTATAAGATAGTCATAACGAGCTACATTCACACAAAGGCAGATGTATACCGTACATCTCGCTGGAGCCCTTGATTAAGAGTGAGGTTGGGTTTGGGATTTCTGTCTTGAGTCCAGTTCTTCCTAGTATGTGACCCTGGATAAGCAACTTAGCTTCTCCCTACCTGGGTTTCCTTAGTCTGAGGATGCTCATTCCCGCATCGTGGTAAGAATGCACACAAAGCGCTTAACGCGATGCTTGGCACAGAGTAAAAACGCAATAAACGGAAGCTATTACTATTATTACCCTGATACCCAATACCTAAAAAGGTCTCAGAAGTCAGGTTCCCTTTGGGGAAAAGAGTGATGAGATTGCTGTCTGCCGTGAAGCAGATGCATCTGCTTAAGGGATGGGAAGAGCAGCAGAAAGGCCCCTTGCTCCCAGCATCTTCACTGTGCTGGGTCTTTCCCACAGTGTGGCTGTGAAGTTTATGAGGTGCAGACTGCCAGGGGCCGGAACCAAATTTCCCAGAGCAGCTGGCAGATGGTGAGAGAAAAGGAAAGAAGAAAGGGAACTGGCATTCATTGAGGCCCTACTATATGCTACGCTCTTTTTTAAATAAGGGATCTCACTTAATCTTTACTGAAACCTGAAGGGGTCAATATAATTATCCCATTTTTCAGATTTGGAAACTGAGATCCAGTGAGGGAAAGAGATTATTTCCAGACAATTGACTGGTGGGCTGGAATTGGATCCCAAATTTGCTTCACTTTAAGGTTTGCAGTTTTTGTTTTGTTTTGTTTTTTGCTTTTTTTTTTTTTTTTTTTTTTTGAGATGGAGTCTCACTCTGTTGCCCAGGCCGGAGTGCAGTGGCATGATCTCTGCTCACTGCAGACTCTGCCTCCCAGATTCACACCATTCTCCTGCCTCACCCTCCCAAGTAGCTGGGACTACAGGCATCTGCCACCAGGTCCTGCTAATTTTGTTTTTATATTTTTAGTAGAGACAGGGTTTCACCATGTTAGCCAGGATGGTCTCCATCTCCTGACTTCATGATCCACCCACCTCAGCCTCCCAAAGTGCTGTGATTACAGGCGTGAGCCACCGCGCCCAGCCAGATTTGTGTATTTTCCACCACACCACATCATGGGTCTCATTGCAGGTGGAGGGGTGACTTCGTGGGTGATGCTATGCCATCACACATGACTGAGTGAAAGTGTATATATACACATCACACAGGCAGATGCAAGCTATCAGTATTCAAAACACACTGGAGTAAGTTATTCTAGTTACTCAGAATTCAACCTGTTCCCCTGGGACTTTCTTACCACTAGGAGCCACCTTGTGGAGTACGCTCCTTCCCTGACAAATACAGATTGCTTCACTAGTCCTTAAATTTTCATTTGAGTGACCTACAAAACACAAAGAATGACAGTGGTTCTTGAATTATTTTAGCCTGTAAACTACTTCAGTGTGGGGGAAAGATCTCATAAGCTACCTATCGTATAGCTCCTGAAAATGAAAATCATCACCAGAAATAATGGTGTCACTGGCACTGCTTTTGATGAATCACCCATGAGTGATGTCTGGTTTTCAAAAAATACAAGAGGTAAATTATTTATCCATATGCCGCACCAAATTGGACCCATCTGACAAAAATTAGTCCTAAAAAAGATGCGCCCATCAAAACCTGAGGGCCTCTCACACCTATGACTGAGAATTCCAGTGCTCTGATATCATCTTTTCCCCAGTGACTTGAGTCCAAGTCTTCGAAGATAATAAAAAGTCAGAGGGTAAGAAGGATGAATTGGTCTGTCCTCAGCCCCAATTTTCACGAACACATTTGCCCACATCACTTTTGTCGTGTGGTGGCACCCATGAAATGAACCAGTGAATTATGTTTAGTGTCATATAGGATGCATTAAACTCAGCATCCGGAGTGTTGATTCTAAGCAGGCTCTTCCACTAACCAGCTGGTGACCTTAGCAAATCGTCTGTTACTATCTGGGTGGCAGCATCTTCAATCCTAATGTCCTGTGATTTCAAAAGATATTCCCCATCTGACAGATGGGATTTTAGGGGCCCTGCCTTGCAGTAAGGAGCCGCACCTGCCCTAGACAAGGATATTTCCTCAAAGGGTAATTTGAGCCTAAGCAGTAAGTATGGCATAGGCCACTTTTTCATAGCCAAGGGGAGGGAAGACAGGAACGGCATGAAAAATTCAAAAAGCAAAGATCAAAATTTAGCCAAGGGTGTCAGGCCACGCCTCAGCTAAGCCTTTTGCAGACTTCGCCCCATGTCCTGTGTAGGTTGTGAACCCTGCCAACTGCAAGCTCATCCTGGCCAGTCCCTGAGCCAACAAGAGCCAGTCAGCCATATAGCTCGTTCAGACCTGCCCCTACTCATATGAGACAGGGTTTTAGAGGTGATCTAGGACTTGAATACTATGTTCTAGGTGGGCAAGGGGCTGGAATAACTCCCTGAACACTTTTAAGAAGGTAATGCTGTAAACTCTCTGCCCAGCACACTTGGGGTGACCTTGTGTCCTGGCACCTGATTCATTGAACCCACTCCAGTTCTCATCAAGAACCGCGTTCTAGCCTGACCTTCAAGGCTGTTTCCTACCAGTCCCTGACTCACCACAAGAAGGTGGTAGATGAGCTGGACATAATAGCCAGGGCTCCTTTTCCACCACTACAGAGTTTCACACACTGATGGTGGTAGATGGGTTCTGATGCCCAGCCATGAGGCTTTTGGCCGCATGTAACAGAATATTGCATAAAAATTAATCAAAAAGGGCATTTAATTACTGACCCTAACAAGAAGTCACAGAACAAGGAGCATTCAAAGATTTGTCCAGTAGTTCAACAATGTCATCAAGGAACCAGGTTCTTTCTTTCCTTCTGCTGTCTGTCAGCATCAGTTTTCTTAAGGTGTATATCCTCATGGTGCCAAGATGACTGCTATGGCTCCAGGTATCATATCCTCACATCCCATAATCTTAAGAAGAAAAAATGGCATTGTCTCCTCACATGTCTCTTTTTACCAGGGAGGAAAATCTTTCTTGGAGACCTCCCTACACATTGCCCCATTGGTAAAGATTAGATCCCATTGTCCATGCTCTGGATGCAAGGGAGCCTAGTGAGGTGAGTATGTGACTTTCTAACACTTAGAGTAGACGGCCAACCCTAAGAGCAAGAAGGGATTTGGGATACAGAGAGATCTGTTATGTAGGCAACCAGCAGTGCCTACCCTACCTGGTAAGATGGGTGTTTGCCTGGATAAGGTCAAGCCATAGATGGGTGTTTGCCTGGATAAGGTCAAGTCTCTTCGACATGCGAAATTGCTTCTTGAATGAGTTTGGAGTTCTAGGATGGTATAAGTATGAGAGAGCCAGTTTTGATGCAGGACATGAAGGGCCATTCCAGACATAAAGCTTAACCATATGGCAGGCAGGAGTGACAGACCCACAAAGCAATGCCTATTGCAGCTAGGGCTTGAACAGTGACGGGAATCAGGGCTGCCATGCTGCCCAACTCCGGGGGGTGCTATGCACATAGGACACAATTGATAGTGCACTGAGAAGGTGCACCTGGACCTCTGTGCTCACTGGTGAAGACAGTGTAAGGAAAAGGGCTTGATCTCTAGAACAATAAAAAGCCCCTGTGGAGCCTTTGACACTGCCCCAGGTCTCTGAGATCTCCCTGCAGATCCTCACGCCCTAAGCATCTGCTCCCTACCCCCAAGTCTGCCCCCATGCTCAGCTCACTTACATGAGGCAGGGAATGAAAATAATCCCAAATCCGGTGGATCAAACCTCATGAATAATCTCTGGTGAGCAAGAAGAAACAGTTACTTTTTGCATCCCTCCTCCCTTGCTCCACCTTCCTACTTTTAGTCCCATTAGGACATAGGTGGCAAATAAATGAGTCCTAGAGAACAGCAGAAGACAGATCAACGCGGATCACTGGGATTAAACTGAGGGTGTGGCCTCTCCAGTAAGATGTCTTTGTCATCACTAAGGCCCAGGCTGGAAAATAACCATCCCTACTTGTGTCAAGATCTGTAGGAGTGACAAAATGAGCTAAGAGCTCGCTCAGGGAAAGCTCTCTGGCCTCTTGGAGGGCCTGCTCTGTTTCTTACACTAGGTGGCTGTTAGATTATGCACAGTGGTGTAACTAGCAAAAATGAGCACACCCTAATACAGTCTAATATGGCCATTGCTCTTCACGGCTTTCCCCTGCAAGTGATAAAAAGAGCTCCCCTGCTTTCTGCTATAAGAAGTGGAAGTAGATTTGGAAAAGCAGTATGAGGTTCTGAGTGGTGAGATGGGGCTGAGGGCAGATGGTTTGTTGTGCATGGTGTGTGTGTGTGTGTGTGTGTGTGTGTTTGTGTGTGTGTGTGTATGATTTGTGTATGTATGTTGTGGTTTTAACAGAGCCAAGCATGGACACTATGGGGCCATGCATGGGATTTCCACTGCTCCAAGTGCTGTCACCAGAATGCCCAAGGCATCTGCAGAACCGACTGGGCTGAGATGACAGCCCCTCTTATACCCACTGAGCTTGACTTTGTTCTCTCAAGTTACCAGCCCCTCCACTCCTGCAATCCACACTTCCACATGCTACTTTGGGACTGAGACTTGGGCTTCTAGACAAGCCATCGGCTACTCTGGCCCAGTGTGCATGCTGTTTCAGGGCCCCTCTGACCTCCAAGAAATAGGTGTTGTCACCTGCATTCTGCAGAAGAGGCATCATTTAACCCTCCCAAGGCCACACAGCTAATGAGTGGCTAAAGCTAAATCTGATGTCTGATATTTTTCACTTAAAAGCTCTTCCTTAGGGCCACAGCCCCATTTTCCTTGGGATAAGAATGGAGGTTCTCAGGGCGCCTGAGGGTAATAGAAGACAGATGCTTTGCCCACATATGTCTGGTACATTTTTGTTGCGTGAGAAGCTCTTTTCTCCCATAGCAACCACTTGGGGTTTTCAGCTGCTAACCCTGTCCTCCAGAACAACAGCAGTCTAGGCTAGGCAGGACCACGTTCCCACGCCCCACTCCAAACTATTTGTCTTAATAAACCCTGGATCCCACTTCTTTCTTCCCAGCTTCTTGTTTATTTTTCCAAAGAACACAATAAGCACAATTGATTTTAAAATAAAAATCTCTGGCTTATGCACAGAAGCATTATTCAGAAAGGTTAAAAATGATGAGGCAGCATTATTTCCCATTATCTTTACTTTGTAACCTTGCAATTGAAACACCACAAGACCAGGGGGGCCTTCCTTAATGGCGTCACGTGTGGGCAGCTGTTTCAGGTGGGCAATGTATACGGCAGTGCCTGGGTGTCCTTGGCTCAGGACAAACCACAAAGGACAAAGGCTCATAAGTCAGCAGAGCTGGAGGAGGCCTTCAGCACTATCGGCTACAACTTCTCCCTTTGCTAGCTGGGAAATGTGAGGGTAGTTCCATTCAAAGAGGAAAGGAGACCTGGGGAATTTGTGAGTCAGTGTGAGCAGAAAGCTACTTGGAAGCCTAGAGAATTTCACCAGAAGAGAAAACTCGGCCTTCCCTTTGGGGCAAAGCAAATCTTTTCCATATCAAAACAATCTACCCTGAATGAAGCTTGTGTTTTCCTCTCTTTCAAGTGAATGAGGTGGTAGAAAGACATGCTGGGATGTCTTAGAAAGTCAACCCTGGAAGGGTAAAATAGCTGTAGAACAGGCAGAGAGAAAGCATCTTTTAGAGGGTGGGCAAAGTGGACCTTTGTGCTGTGTGTGTCTGAAGACAGTCTAAGGGAAGGGAATGTGATTAGGTTCTAAACTCCAGGACCAACAGGTGCCTGAACTAATCCCAATCCCATACAGCTGTGCAAATGGAAGGCACCTCCAGAGTTGCCACTCCAGGATACTATGAATACTTCCTTGGGCACGGAGTGTGAGGAAGCATGGAGTGAAAGGGAGATATATGCAGGGTTGGCAAGAAGAATACCAAATGGCATTGCATAATTAATTACCTCCCCAACAGAGTTGTTGCACCCTGCTGTGGGCTCCCATCATATTGTTTATACTTATGATGGTACCTGTTGCAGTCCACCTTATATTATTCTAACTTGGATTAACACTGCCTTGTCTCTCCACCTACAAGATGAGGGCATGGTTCACATCTTATCAATGCTCAATGACCCACACACTTGGTGATCTCAAGGATCTGCTAGGAGCAACTGTGGCTTGCACTAGAAATTGAGTGGTAGTCCTGATTGGCCTAGATTGGGATGGTTAGAAGATTTAACAGATCTCTAGCAGGGAGATTGAGATGATGCCAGGGAGGGTTAGTAGAAGGTCAATGGGTCTCTGTATTCGTCCATTTTTACACTGCTGATAAAGACATACCTGAGACTGGGCAATTTACAAAAGAAAGAAGTTTAATTGGATTTACAGTTCCACGTGGCTGGGGAAGCCTCACAATCATGGTGGAAGGCAAGAAGGAGCAAGTCATGTCTTACATGGATGGCAGTAGGCAGGCAAAGAGAGAGAACTTGTGCAGGGGAGCTCCTCTTTTTAAAACCATCAGATCTCGTGAGACTTATTCACTATCACGAGAACAGCATGGGAAAGACTTGTCCCCATGATTTAATTACCTCCCACTGTGTCCCTCCCACAACATGTGGGAATTCAAGATGAGATTTGGGTGGGGACACAGCAAAACCGTATCAGTCTACCAAGGTAGCATATGCATCAATGAATTCATAAGAGTCCAGGATCTGGTCCTCAAACTCAGAGGCTCAGAAACTTGATATGTTAACACAGAGAACTGATCTGTCAATTAGGGACAAACCACATCAACTGAGCTTTCTAGATAGATACATAAACTGGACCCTAACTCATTAATTTAGATTGAAAAATATTGTAAGCATAATGGTCATGCACACTAGAGTGCCTGGATCTTGCCGGCTAGGGCAATTTCTCTCGGTCAAAACCCTTCCATCAGCATTTGGACACACTTAAGTCTCTCACCTAAAAAGGAACAATGAACACAATTTAACGCCCCTGGGCCTCACATCCAGTTTCTATCCCCCGTCTCTCTCCTCCCTTTCAAAACCAAAGTTCTATAAAGAATTGTTCATTGTCGTTGTCTCAGTTTCTCCACTTCCCGTTGATTTCTCAATCCACTTCAATATGACATCCATCCAGCAGTGACATAAGCATCTAAGTGACCAAGATACTTAGTTACCAAGATGGCCTGGAAAGCAATCATCCAGCCATAGAGCTCTGGCAAGGTCCTACATCCCCCTGCTGACTGGGAGACTGACTTTTGTTACTGAACCATGTTGAGGTCTGTAGGTGAGCCAGGGAGAGAGACAATGAACTAGGGCTATGAGGGATCATTCAGTGGGATTGGGGTGGTAGCTATTTACCAACCAATATATAAGTATTCACACAGGTGTTCACACAGCATGGCTGTATCATTTGGTATGGTGTGAATACCAGCCTTGCTCCATCATTCCACATAAATAGCTCTTGCTAAGCTCATCAAAGACTTCCATGTTGCTAAATGTAGTAAGGATATTTTTCAGACCTCATCTTACTTAATTTCTCAACTGCATCTGACTCTCTTAACCATTCCTTCCTTCTTGAAACACTCCTTTCTCTTGTCTTCTCTGGCCTCACACTTTCCTGGGTTTCCTCCTACAATGTGGGCAGCTCTTTTTTAATCTCCTTTTCTAGCACATCCCATTCTGCCTGGCTATTGAATGTTGTTAATTCCTAAATGCTTGGTCTGAAGCCACCTCTTCTTTCAAGGCTATTCTTTCTCCCTGGACAATTGTACCCATGCCCATGTCTTCAATTCTAATTTACACACTAATTAAGTTGTATTTTACATTATCAGCCTAGAACTTTCCTCTGAGCCTCAGCTCGAACCACTTGAGTGTCTCAAAAGCACTTTAGGAGGAGATATTTATGAAACACATATTTGATACAGAACTTGTATCCAGAATACATATTTTAAAACACTCATAACTTGATAATAAGAAAGCAAGCCTAGTTTTCTTTGTTTGTTTGTTTGTTTCTGTTGTTGTTGTTTTTGAGACAGAGTCTCACTCTGTCACCCAGACTGGAGTGCAGTGGTATGATTTCGGCTCACTCCAACCTCTGCCTCCCGGGTTCAAGCAATTCTCCTGACTCAGCCTCCCGAGTAGCTGGGACTACATGCATGTGCCACAACACCCAGCTATAAACCTAGTTTTTAAATAGGCAAGAGATTTGAATAGACACTTTATGTAAGAAGACCTACAGATGGCAAACATGAAAAGATGCCCAACATCATTAGTCTTTAGGGAAATACAAAATAAAATCACAACGAGATACCACTTCACACCTATTGATACAGCTAAAATAAAAAAATATTGACAACACACAGTGCTGGCAAGGATGTGGAGCAGCTGGAACCCTCATGAATCGCTTGTGGGAATGCAAAATGATATAGCCACTCTGCAAAGCAATTTGGCAGTTCCTACTAAAGTTAAACATGTACTTACCATTTGACCCAGCAATCCCACTCTATTTGGTACTGCCATTTATCCAAGAGAAATAAGAACATGTGTTTACACAAAATTGTATGTATATGTTTATTGTGCCAAATATTGGAAACAATTCAAATGTGCTTCAACTGTTGAATAAATAAACAAACTGTGATACATCCAGGCAGTGAAATAATATTTACCAATAGAAAGGAACAAACTACTAATACATAAAACAACAAGGATGAATTTCAGATGGGTTACCCTACGTGAAGGGGAAATCTAACTTAAAAGGCTACATACAAGATGATTCCATTTATACGAAACCAGGAAAAGACAAAACCCAGGGATAGGAAAAAGATAGTCAAAGAAAAGGGCACCAGGAAACTTTTTAGTGTGATGGGAAACGAGGCTGATTACATAATTCACAGGGTCCAGTGCAAAATGAAAATGTGAAGTCCCTTTTTAAAAATTATTAAGCACTTAAAGACAGTGACAGGATACCAATACCATTAAACCAAGTGTGGGCTCTTCTATGTGCGGGGCGTGCACAGGTCCCACACCCAGGAAAAAGGCCCCGGATGAAAAATGCTGTATATCTTGATGGTGGTGTGACTACCTGGTGCTACGCATTTGTCAAAACCCATAAAAACACACTAGAAAGGATGAATGCTACTGTGTGTAAATTAAACCTCAATAAACCTGACATGTTTTTAAAAGACTCTCATCACGAGGAAACCCCACATTAAAGTGGGTTGAGCTTCATCACACAGAAAGATAGGCCTGTACCCTTCAAACTGCATATGAAAGGCAGGGAAACCGCGAGAGAGTGTTTCAGACACAAGGAGATCAAAATGACATGGCAACCAAACACAACATGTGTTCTTGGATGGGATCTTGGGTCATAAGGAGGAAGGACCTTGTTGAGATGGTTGATGACATTTGAATGGGGTTTGTGGCTTCTTTCCTGATTTGGGGCTTGTGTGGTGGTAATGAAGAAGAGTGTCTTTAGGGGAGCATGTAAGGGCATTGGAACAAATGTGATTAAATGCTAACTACCGGGAAAGCTGAGAAAAGGGAAGTCAAGACATTTTTGTACAGTTCTTGCAGTTCTTCTTTAAGTCTGAAATTATTTCGAGATAGGTTATTTCAAAATAATTTTTTAAGTACTTGAAGATCAGCAAGTCAAATTCATTACCTTCCTGAAATCTCCACCCCTAGACTTGATTCCCTTTCAGTTTCCTTATCTCAGGAAATGGTCCCACCTTCAATGGGCTCTGGGAGCCAGAAACTCCCCTAATGCTTCCCTCTTCTTTCCTGATCCCTGCTTACTTTCCAGCCTCATCTGGCCTCCTCTCCCCAACCATTTCTTACCCCTAAGCAGACTGGCCTTCCTTCCATCCCAGGGATCACACACAAGCTGTCCTATCCTCAAATGTCACATCCTCAGGAAAGCACCTATCACTACCAGCCCAGGTCAGGTCCTGTGCTGGGCACCTTGGAGCCCTCGGACCTTCCCCTCTATGGGTACCTCACAAGCTTTGGTTTATTTCTACCTGCACCATTCTATGGTTCTTCAATCCACACATGTCTCTCATCACCAGGCTGCATTTCCATGAAGCAGAGCCAGATCTGGTTCTGCTCACCGCCGTCCTTGGCACTGCACTTTGCACATGAGAGATGCTCCATAAATATTCGTTGATGGAGGCATGAAGGAGTGAATGAATCCTGGCACATCTATTTGGAGGACATTGTTCCAGTCAGGTTCAAGCCAGGGCCAAAGGAAGTGAGCTAGTTGTGAGATCAGAAGGCTAAGATAGATTTCTTTTAGTTTGCTTTCTCTCCATTGCTTTCTCTCCATCCTGCCTCTCAAATTCTTCTAGGCAGTGCAGACCCTTTCTGAGGGCTTCTCTTGCCGCAATTGCGCTCATTTACCCAGCCCCCTAATAATCAAGCTTGACCTGTCCTGTGACCTATCATTTTTGCCTGTCTCTTATCCACATTCATGTATATATATTCTCATGCATATGTGTCTTTTGTGGGGAGTTTAACTCTTACCAGGCCATTGAATTTTCCTTTATTAAATTCTAGGGCACCACATGGCAGGGCGTGAGTTCCAGTAGGAGGCCCTGTGCCAGTGTTTCCCTTCTCTTCCCACTCCCAGCTCATTCTCACACTGCAAGGGACCTGATGCACTCCAGCCTGTAAGTCCTGCAAAGCCCAACTCTGTCCACAGCCCCAGCACTTGCCCCCCGACACCACATGGGGCTGGGCATGTGCACACCAGTGAATCCATCAGGGAGAGGTGGGCCAGGGGTAGGAGGCCTACACAGGCCCTGGAAGTAGGCTCGAGAAGCGTGGTCAAGAGGCGAGTGTGGTTGGCAGATCACCTGAGCCCAGGAGTTCAAGACCAGCCTGGGCAACTGGGGTGGGAGGATTGATGGATCCCAGGAGGTCAAAGCTGCAGTGAGCCATGATCGTGCCACTGCACTCCAGCCTGGGAGACAGAGCAAGACCCTGTCTCAGAAAATAAGAGAGTGGGGGTTCTAGTAGGTGTGTCCCACCAGGTCTAAGGGCAGTACTGCCATATGCCACCGTCTGTACTTCCTACGGTGGCAGTTTATGTGCTGGTATTTGGTACACTTATTTAGAGGGGAGCCAGGGATCCTGCACAGAAGGTAAGATTGATAGTGCTGGACCATCCGTGCCTAATTGACTCTGAATGTCGAGGCCCACCTTCATTAGCAGTGAGGTCTGAATATAGGCATTTTTTAAGACATAAAAGAATTTTAAAAGCATAGGGGCTCAGTCCAACTCCTTTATTTTAAAGAAGAGTTGTAAACTGAGCCTTAGGAAGACATGCTCACCTGGGGGGAAGGTATAGTGAGGGAGAGGTATCAGTTAAACTGCACAGGCACAGAAGGCCAGGAGTCACGTTGTCCCAGCACAAATGCTGCCTCTCGAGAGAGGTGGGCGCATGGGGCAAATTAATCTGTCATGCTAAATTTGATGTTTCTCATCTGTAAAATAATGTCATAGTTGGCCTGAATTCACCTGGTTCGATTTTGGGAGGATTAAAATAAAATCTATGCATAGTAGTTAGCATAGTGTCTGACATATAGAAGAAAAGCTGGATAAATGTGAGTCACTGTATTTTGTATGATGGTAAAGAGAAAGATATTAACAAAATATTTCTGGTATCCTCATCCAGAAGGTTAAGCATGAATTGGAGTTGCCAGGTCTATTATCAGTATAGGAAGAGGCTCTTGAATCTCAAGTACTGTGTTTACAATTTGCTCCCAACCATCTTGCTGAAGCAATTAATTTATATCATCTCTGTTTTCTCTCATTAATATCTCCCCTCCCCTTAATCAGGCACTCAAAGCAGGTTCATCTATTTTGCTAGTCTTTTGGTTTTATTTTTTTCTAACATATATTGTTTTATGTCTTAATAACCATCACTTTTATCTTTATTAATATTCTTTGACCATTTTCTTTGGGTTTATTTAGTCATTCCTATTTTAATTTCTTAAGATGAGTGCATAACACTATCCCTTTCTTCAGGGGAAGGAAGGTCTTTCTTCATTAGAAGTGAAGCCATCAGTAATGAAGGCGTTTAAGGCTATTAATTTTCCTCTGTAAACAGCTTTCACTGTCTCATAGATTTGGGGACTTGCACCCTGTCTGAAGAATTATTTCTGAACACAAGTAAACTTAAACTTTTTAAAAAATTGATCACTAATTCAAAATTAATAGATGACATTTAATGTGCGGTCTCTTGTCCTCAACATTTTCCTTCATCTCCTCTTAACCTGCCTGCCGGCGTCCATGCCTACACTGTCTCTCCTTGGACTTGGACGCTAACCCCTAATGATCTCTGCTTCCAGCTCCTGCTTCACGCAGTTGCTCCTGTGATCTTTCTAATTCACAAATGCAGTCTCATGATTCTTCTACCTAAAACCCTTCAGCAGCTTTCTCATTACAGGATAATTGTTAGTGCCACACACACCACCCTGTGTCTGAACTCTGCCCACCTCTAACCTTGATTGCCCTCCCTCCCAGACTCCACACACCCTTATCCTTCATCCTCCAACAGAACCAAGCAACGCGTGGTGCCCTGTACTCCCAGCTTGGTGCATAGCTCCATCCCTTTGCATCACAGGCTGCCTTTGCCCACTGTGCCCACCCATGTCTCCCCTGCCAGCCCCTGCGTTGCAAGCATCTCATCTGCACTTAGGAGCTCCCTGCTTCAGAAGCCTCCCCAGGCACCCTCCCTACCCCCTCCCTGCTCCCTGGCAAAGCACCCCTCAGCTCCCACAGACACGTGGACATGGCTCTTGCCTTTTCCTCACCACAGTGCATTGAGATAATCTATCAGCTTGCTTATCTGTTTATCTGTCACTTTACTAATGACCAAACACAGTGTTTCCCTTCACCTGTGTCCCCAGTCCTTCACTTCGATGCTGACTCTGAACTCATCTGATGAACATCTCTGAGCCATGGGCCTTGAGGGTTTCGCAGCTTGGGCTTTGGAAAGAAAACACTCACACGTGCCCAGAGCAGATATGGGTCCCTTTTGGACCTCACACTCTGCCTCTACAGCTGGGAAGGACAATAGGTAGCACCCTCTGGTCTCCACACAACATCAGGTCCTCCATGACACTCAGACCAATCACTTTTTCATTGAAGCAGATGAAGTTGGTTAAGGCGTCTAGATTTTATTGAGCACTTACTATTTGGCAAGAAGTTTTTAGGGGGTACCTTCTGTAATCCTACAAGGTATGATTCCCATTTTCCATAACAGGAAGATTGAGGTTTAGAGCAGTATTTCCCAAACCTTCGTATGCACAGCAATCACCCGGGATCCTATTTAAATGCAGATTCTGGGCAAGTGGCTCACACCTGTAATCCCAGCACTTTGGGAGGCCGAGGCAGGTGGATCACTTGAGGTCAGGAGTTCGAGACCAGCCTGGCCAACATGGTGGAACTCCGTCTCTACAAAAAATACAAAAAAAAAAAAATAGCCAGGCATGGTGACGGATGCCTGTAATCCCAGCTACTCGGGAGGCTGAGGCAGGAGAATTGCTTGAACCTGGGAGGCAGAGGTTGCAGTGAACCCAGATTGTACCACTGCACTCCATCCTGGATGACAGAGTGAGACTCTCTCTTAAAAAAAAAAAAAAAAAAAAGGAAAATGCAGATTCTGACTCAGTCAGTCTGAGTCGGGGCCTGATAGTGTGCATTTCTAAGAGGCTCCCAGGTGATATGGATGCAAAGCCCATGGACCTCCCTTTGAGTAGCAAGGGTTTTAAAAACTGTGTGCCTCCCTCCTTGCCATAGACCTCTAGAGCAGCACTACAGAACTTTCTGCAGAGATGGAAATGTTCTATCTGGGGGTGATGGCTCACACTTGCAATCCCAGCACTTTGGCAGGCTGAAGCAGGAGGATCCCTTGAAGCCAGGAGTTCAAGATCAGCCTGAGCAACAAAGTGAGACTCTGTCTTTACAAAACAATTAAAACTTTAAAAAAGTATCAGGATGTGGTGGCATACACCTATAGTCCCAACTGCTCAGGAGGCTGAGGCAGGAGGGTCACTGGAGCCCAGGAATTTGAGGTTACAGTGAGCTATGATCACACCACTGCACTCCAGCCCAGGTGACAGAGCAAAACCGTGTCTCTAAGGAAATAAAAAGAAATGTTCTATAGTCTGCACTGTCCAATGTGGTAGCCACATGTAGCTAGTGTGACTAAGGAACTGAATTTTTAGTTTTACTTTAATTTACTGAAATGTACTTAGTCACATGTGACTCGTGGTGGCCACCATATTGGGTCAATGCAGCTCTAGACAAAGCCAAGAGGAGGAGGGATTATAGCAAAGAGCGGCAGGAGCTGAAGGACTAGCCTTCTACCACAGCAGTCCAAAGCTCAGGCCTGGGAGGGCTCAGGGTGGCTGTATTTCAGCCTAGGTGCAGAAGCCACTCTGAACTTCCAGCTAGCAACTGGGCCAGGGCTCAGGCTGAAGCTGCCCATCTGGACACTGAGAAAAGACGAAACATGTTTTGCAGCATGTTGTACTTCCATGAAGCCACCTCCTACTCCTGAGTGGTACCAGAGAATACATGAGGAATAGAGAGATAAGGATGCAGTGCAGGTCTGTGGCCATCATAGCAGGATGGGGCTGGGAGTGGGACTGTTACTGAACATGTAGTAAGTACCAGGCACTGTTGTGAGCACAGCACATATTGGGTTCATTTTACTCTCTACACCAACTATTTTACATTTTGTATAGATAAGGCCCAGAGAGGTTAAGAAACTTGCCTGAAGTCACATAGCTTGTGAATGATAGAGCTGTAATTTAAAGCCTAGAACTCTGGCTCCAGAGCCTTCACTCTTGACTAAATGCTAAAATTATCAAGGGGGTGGTCTGTCTGGCTTGGAAGTGTTTGCATGAAGAAATGTCTAGGTCCTCTGGCATCCCAAAGGGCCAGCAGCTGCCTGACCATTGTTAAGGGAAATCTCAAAAAGGTTAGGCGAGAGAACCTCTCTCTGCCCTGAGTCCTGTGGTGTGTTGTTGGAGTGAAATGGAATCTCCCATGGTTATCTCCCTCCCCAACTCTCCACTGTTCTCCTCCAGGATCCTTTTCACAACTTGGAGACAGATGGTCAGGTGAGGCTGGAGTGGACTCGTACCTAACAAGGGCTAGGGCCAGCATGCTGGAGAAGCACTCCACCACTAGTGGAGAGGACCCTTCAGCACAATTCTCAGAGTCCTTATGCCACTTGCTCTAATGAGATAGCAGATCCTGGTAGAGACTGGTTCAGGACCAAGGCCATCATCACATCATTAGGGTAAGGGACCTGAGAGGCTGAGCCATGAGCTAGTGTAGCCTCTTCTCCTGCTCCTCCTCTACAGTGGCCCCAGCCCTTGTTAGATACGAGTCCACAGCAGCCTCACCTGACTATCTCCAAGTTGCAAAAAGGATCAAGAAGGAGGGAGGTGGGTCACATAGGGTGATAACCATGGGGCAGGAGATTCCATTTCTCCCCAACAGCACACCACAGGACACAGGGAAAAGAGAGGTTATCTTGCCTGGCCTCTTTGGACCTCCCTCAAGAGTGCTCAGGCAGCTGCTGGCCCTTTAAATGGAGCCAGCTCCCACTGGGCACTCTTAAAGCTCACTTCATTCATGAATTAAGTCCCTGACATCCCTATCTGTATGATCAATATGTTTGTTTATTAGCAGCAGCTGCTGTGTTTTAGCAAAGGCGGTGAGCCCCCATGAGAGGGCCGCAGGGTAACCACAGAGCAGGGCCTGGGACAGGGAGGAGAAAGGCCTCCTGCTGGCAGATGGGAGCTGGGGCTGGATAAGGTTTCATGGTAATGGTCCTTTAATTGAAATAACTGGTTCAGTAGGACTGTTTGGTAGGGAGCTGTGCTGATGGCTCCTGGCTAGGTCCCCCCTTTAAGAGGTCCATTAACTGGTGGCTGTGCTCCCAGCTCTGGTCTATGCAACCACCAGCAGCGTGGGGGGAGCCGAGCTGCGAGGGTGGCCACTGCGGGCCATGCTGAAGGGAGTGGGCCTTGGGTTGACCGCTGTCAGTATGTTAAGACCACGTGGCCTTATGGCCTGGTCCCAAACCCAAGCTCTGCCCTCCTGTCCCCATTCTGGGTTCATTTCGCCTCAGTGACTCAGGAACCTCATTCCTAGGCTGACTTATGTTTTCCAGAAGAGGAAAGGACTCATCACTTTGCAGTTCCGACATCTCCTCTGCATTGATGATTCAGGGTCTTGACTCTCGTCTATTTGTCATGCTGAAGGTCCAGGGAATGATCCACAAAATCACTACTTCATTAATTCATGCATGCATGTATGCATTTGGGAAACATTTAATGAGTAACTTCTATATGCCAGGCTCCATGCTGGCTACTGGAAACACAAAGATAAAGGAATGCAGGCATGCCCTGGGGGGATTTCAAGTCTTCTGGGGATAAAATCATGCAAACATTGACAATACCAGAAAATAGTAGCTGGATTGGGAAAATATGTGATGTACAGCGGACCACGGCAGGTGAAACTCCTAAGTCGGGATGGTGGAATGCAGGGAGCTGGCACTGGACCTGAGAGACTCTCCAGTAAATCTCCAGGGCCACAAGGCTATTCCATTTCTCCCAGGTCCCCCATGATAGGCTAGATTGGCAGATCTCCTCTATATTCCATAACACACACTGTGTGCTGCAGCCTGGCAGACTATGCAGTGGTCCTCAGCTGGGGGTGATTTGCCTCCCAGAGACATTTGGTAATGTCTAGAGACATTTTTTATTGTAATGACATTTTTTATCGTAACATTTTTATGGTGGGAGAGATACCACTGGCATCTAGTAGTAAGAGACTAGACATCCAACAATGCACAGGTCAGCCCCCAACAACAAAGAATGATCTGGACCAATATATCAACAATGCAAAGACTGAAGAACCTGAGCTATGGTTTCATATTTTATCCTAAGTGAGATGCAAACACAAGCACCTTCACCACTTCCTGACTTGCTTCAGAACTGCCCTCGTTAGTCCATTCATTACACCAATTTCATTATGCAACCAGCCCATCCAATGGTTAATCTTTCTATCTGGTCTGCCACTTACATTCTTACCTTGGCCTTTGGGGTTTGATATTGGGTACCATTTTCTAGGAAGGACCCTGGCTATTTCCACATTAACCCCCAAATCCTCAAATCTTGGGGCTTCCCTCCTGGAAGATGTTCCAAATGGGCTCACCCTGTCTCCACAAGCATACTCACCACTGATCCTGCCCTCTCATTCTCCTGCCTTCATTCTGTATTTAGCTTGAAGTGTGGGCACATGGCTAAGTCCATCACTCCCACACTCTCACCAGAATCCCATTCTCCTCTTATCGCTCAGCCCTGCTACACCTGGGGCATGAACACAGGTGCTTCTAGTGTACAGAAAAAGGTCAGATAAATGTCACCAATTTATGACTTCACATTTTCTAGCACCTGGCTTGGGGTATGCCTGAATCCAAAAGTTTTGAATAACTTCTAGTAGCTATCTGATTAAGATGTCATGATATCAAAGCTGCTGAGATCCTGATTCTTTCTGCACAGGATGCTCAGTAGAGAATCCCAGTCTACCCACAGTCTCCATACTGTCCCCCAGCCAACTTCTAGGCAGTTCTAGAAAACATCTGTTGTTGCCCTTGGACTTCCTAAACCAAAGATGACAAACAGCCACCTTCAATAAGTTGATAGATGATGCCTGAAGCAAAATATTGTGAATAAGTCCTGGGTAGTGGGGCAATGGGAGTCCTAGAGAAGAAGGTCTTTGGGGGTTTTCAGTCATCCCCCCTCTATTCTTCAACATACTTCAGCTTTGAGCCCACACTCTCACCCCTATTCCAACAAGGCAGCTGGCCCCAGTTCCTCCTACGATAAAAATTCTAGAACCTGAACTATTTGAGGCCAAGGTTCAGGAAGAAAGACAGTCAAGATCAATTAGCAATTTTTTTTAAATACATAGAGGTGAGAGGAGTGGAGGCTTCTGTGGCAGATGTTTCCCATTCTTGAATATAAATAGAAGATGAATTATCATGAATTCCTCATGCTATGTTATTAGTAGGACAGTGACTATGGCTGACAGTCAGTGTCTGGGTCTTCATGAGAGACCCAGATGAGTACTGAGATAGATTGCATCTTAAGTGAAGTTGACAATGCATTCTTGTTGGTTTTCACCTGTGGATATGTACACAAAATCTGTTTGGGGATATAATTAGAAAGTAGAACTGTCTTTAATCTGCACATTTCAATGACCCATTCATTGGAAAGGTGCCCAATCTGTGACTTTGTTTTCCTGAATGTCAACATGCATATGCTTTAGAACATCCCGATAAGCAGAGATTTTGAAAGCCCCTGAGGAATGAATCAATGACTTACCCAGTGTTGGAATACACTCTCGGGTACTTCAGCCAAGCTGCCCTAACTTTTTCCTGAACAATCCACAGATAAGGATTCAAAGCCTTTTGCCCCAGGCAGCCCATTCTGACTAGGCACAGCCAGAAGCTCTGGCCAATTAAACATCACCCTTAAAGGGAAGAAAATTTATGGATCTATACGTTCCATCCTTCAGCCCCACTTCTCCCCTTGAGGGTCCTCAGAACAGTCTGGCCCTCCTTCAAACTTTCTTTCAACCATCTCAAGATAGGATCCTAAAGACCAGGGTTAAGCAACACCAGGTCTTGGAACCAAATATGGCCTTCCACTTGTTTTTGTAAATAAAGTTTTATTGAAACACAGCCACATTAATTTGCCTATGAATGCTCTTACACTTCAACAGTAGAGCTCAGTAGTTGTGACAGAGACCATACAGCCTGCAAAGCCTAAAATACTTACTATCTAACCTTTTACAAAAATATTTGCCACCCCTGCTCTAGACCAGCAGTCCCCATCCTTTTTGGCACCAGGGACTGGTTTCACGGAAGACAATTTTTCCACGGATGCATTGTGGGGGTGGTTTCTGGATGAAACTGTTCCACTTCAGATCATCAGGCATTAGTTAGATTCTAATAAGGAGCACGCAACCTAGATCCCTTGCATGAGCAGTTCACAATAGCAGTTCACAATTCTCATGCTCCTGTGGGAATCAAATGCCACGGCTGATATGACAGAAGGTGGAGCTCAGATGGTAATGCTTGCTAGCCCACTGCTCGCCTCCTGCTGTGCACCCCAGTTCCTAACAGGCCACGGACTGGCACTGGTCCATGGCCTGGGAGTTGGGGACTCCTACTGTGGACTATAACATCTTCAGGAGGTGCAGAACAAACCACGGACTGGTACTGGTCCATGGCTGGGAGTTGGGGACTCCTGCTGTGGACTGTAACTTCGTCAGTGGGTGCAGAACAAACCAGATCTTGCTAGTGATCATCATGGGGCATGGTTTTGAGTCTTTTCACCTTCACCATCCTGATCACTCTCCTCTTAACACCTGCCATTAATTTATGTTCATTTTGTAAAGAGCGATCCCAGAACCATGCTCTTGCAGGAGCTGGACAAGACTCATCTCCTTCCTTTTTCTTAATACCAAGCCCTTCTTTCTGCAGAGAAAGATGACATTCACTTCCTCATGGTCAACAGTCACTGCTGATTTACAAGCAGTTCCCCATTGACAACAAAATAGCACCACCATTCCTAGCTAGCATTCACTGAGTACTTGCTATGCACCGGGCCAGGGATAAGTACTGTATATCACTGCTTTGATTGTTTCGACCAACGCTCCTATAAGGTAGATCCTATCATTATCCCCATTTTATAAATGAAGAAATTGGAGGTTCAGAATGGTTAGGTATGATCCGAAGTCATACAGTTCACAAAGGACAAGGTTAGATTTCAAACCCAGGCCCTACTGATTCCTGAGACCCATCTTACAACAATAGCTTTCCCCTTCCCAGGTACTAGAACCCAACTGGGTTACATTTGGTTATGGTTTCCACATCAAGAAATCATTGACTTTAATTTGATAATTTAGCTCACCTGCATTCATCCAACAAGGGGCTCATTGACTAACTGCATGTGCCAGGCCTTGTTCTAGGTTACTGGAATAACGGCAGTGAGCAAAACAGTTAAAAATATCTGCCCTCCTGGACCCTGCCTTTTAGCACGGTGGAGGAAAGGGAGAGAGGCATAAATAAAACAAATAAGAAAAAAATATTAAGGCCAGGTGCTGTGGCTCATGCCTGTAATCCTAGCACTTTGGGAGGCTGAGGCGGGTGGATCACCTGAGCTCAGGGGTTTGAGACCAGCCTGGCCAACGTGGCAAAACCTGTCTCCACTAAAAATACAAAAATTAGCTGGATTTGGTGGCTCACACCTGCAATCCCAGCTACTCCGGAAGCTGAAGCAGGAGAATCGCTTGAACCCAGGAGGCAGAGGTTGTGGTGAGCCGAGCTCACACCGCTGCACTCCAGCCTGAGCGTGAGACTCTGTCTCAAAAAAGAAAAAGAAAAAAATATTAAAAGTGGCAAGTGCTATGAAAAAAATAACCAGGCAGGGAAGAAATCACATGCTGGAGTGGGCAGGGTTGCAGTTTTAAGTAGGGTGGTCAGAGTGGCCTTGCTGGGAAGGCAGCCTCTCGGAGGTGAAGGATTGAGCCATGTGGGCACCTGGAGGAAGAGGCTTTCAAGCAGAGGAAGAAAGACCCTGAGGCAGGCTGGAACAGTCAAGGAGTAGCAGAGAGACCAACTGGCTGGAGCAGAAGGACCAAGGGGAGAGTAGCAGGAGGTGAGGTCAAGGTTTAAAAGGGCCAGGCCCTGCAGTGCTTGAGGCCTCCGCAAGACTTTGGGGTTCCACTCTGAGCGAGAAGGGAAGCCAGTGCAGGCATCGGAGCAGAGGAGGGAGGTCATCTCACTAAGGCTGTAAGTGGACTCCTCTGGCTGCTGGGTTTAGAATGGACTTTAGTGGACAAGAGCAGAAGCAGGCAGAACAGTTAGGAAGCTGCTGAAATCTAACACAAGAGAGACAATGGGGATTCCGACCAGAGTCCCAGCAGTAGAGGTGCAGAGAATCCCGCTGGATTCTGGATATATTTTCAAGGTCAAGCTGACAGGAATGCTGCATGGAGGAGGGATGCAGCCTGTGAGAGAAAGAGTGGAGTCAGGGATGTCATAACTAAGTGGGGAAGGAATCACTTGATGGATTTCTTGTCTGAGCAACTGGAAGTTCTGAGCAACATGACCTTGGACCACACCTATGACCTTGGGCACCTTAAGTCTGAGATGCCTCATCATTCAGCTCCCACTTGTGAGAACATGTGCTGTTTGATTTCCTGTTCCTGCATTAGTTTTCTAAGGATTCAACCTCCAAGAGGAGGTGCTAAGTAAGCAGGTGGCTATAAGGGGCTGAAAGTTCAGGGTGGACCCTTTTGTTCACTCGCTCCTTCATTTATTCATAGCCATTTACTGAGTGCCTACTTCAGTTCAGCAAGGCATCAAAATGTTCCTGGTGAAAAAAAAAATAAACTTGTATTTAGATCAATACTAAATGGCATGTCCTACTGTCTTAGACTGTTAATAGCCTTCGCTCCTCTGTCAGCAGCACGAGCACCCTGTCTACACACACACACACACAAACACACACACACAGAGGCTCACACACCACAGAATGAGGCAGTCTTTACTGAGAAAATTCTGGGTGAAGAGAAAAGGCAAAGATGAGGCAGACGCCTCACAGATGTTGTAGAGAAGACTCTCCCCTAAGGCGCCCCGCCTCTACTAGGAGCTCCCGCGCTCCAAAAACACTTAGCTCCTGCAACTCCAAAAACGCTCCCCAGCCACTGAACATCTGCCTTATTGCACACCCGGGCTGGCTACACTCTCTAAGAGGAATAGCCCAGAGGCACCTCTGTCCAAGGAAGGTATATGGCCTCATTTTAGGACCGCAGCAAGAGAAGATCCCTATGGTCTTAGACGACATCCTTTTTTTTTTTCCAACTTAATTATGGCTTCTGACAGAGAGGGCTCAGCTGGTACAGAAGCCCGCACCCTGAACTCACTGTCACAAAGGTTCCAGCCAGACAGACCTGGGGAGACTTTTCCCTTGGACTGAGGCTGGAAGACAGAGACTTTTTAATTAGAATTTGTTATTAATGGGAAGTGCTGCAAATTAAAACTAGGCCTCCTCCCTCTCCCTCCTGCGTTCCGCACTATATTTATCTCTGATCTCAATTAGAAAGTTCAGGGACTCACTGCTGAATAGAATGTGTGGATATAAAAGCTTCTGGAGACACGAGAAAGAGGGTGAAGGCGTGGAAGGAGAGAATGGAAAGTGGAGGCTGGGGAGGGGGTGATGGGTGTCGCTGAGACAGGGTGGGAAGGACCAGGATCACACCCTGTGCCTGAGCTGTGAAATGTGCCCTGGAACTGCCCCAGGAAAAGCCTCCTAGGGCTTTTCTCTAACACTGGTGACAAATGTCTCCACTCCTTGAAGAGGGAATAACTAGTCACTAACACACAGATGAGACATCAGAGGTGGCTACACTCTGAAAGAGATTTTTTTTCAGGGAGAGTTAGGGAGACATTCAGTTTGGTTTGGTTTATACATTTTCAAATGGAAACCAATCTGATTTTTCCCAATTGTAAAGATAAGGCATGCTTTTTTATTTTTAAAACCCCCACATTACAGATAAGGTTAAGTAAAAATCATTTGAAATCTCGCCAACCTGAAGATCTACACTGTTCATAGTTTTGGTGAACATCCGGCTTGCTATCTGTCTCTGTCTGTCTCTCACACAATTTAATATCTTTGGGATAATGCTATATGTATGAAATGTCCCGAGGCATGCTTTTCCCTCAACAAAATATATTGTGAGATATCTTTCTATATCAATCAACATAAATCTATGTCAAAATTTTTAATGGCTACATGGCATTCCATTATATGGACGTATCATAATTTATTTAGCCAGGCCCATCTTGGTGGTCATTTAGGCTGTTTCCAGGGTGCATTCTTACAAACAGATCTGTGCCTTCCCTTTAATAGAGCTGAGCGGGGACTGCACCACAACGCTACCTCCATCCCTCCGCAACTGGGCCGTGGGACTTCAGGGTCCAACAGCGCCACCTATGGGCCGGAAGACCCCGAGCGGCAGCATTTTCTCAGCGACCTCTTTGTCTACCCAAGACACTAAATGTGGGCCCTCCCACCCCAACTCCAGTGGCCTAGAGCTGTGGAAAGCTGCGTGATCAGCAGAATTAGAACAATAAACAAACTTTCCCTTATGCCATAAATCCTTGTGGGGACCTTCAGATGGACAATAACCCTAGTTTAGCACACTTCATATGGTTTGCTATTATTATTCTTCCAGTCATGAGATATTTGGAAACATGATTATGATCATCGAATTCCACCTAAAAAAAGAGAGAGAGAGGGAGAGAGCTTCAGAGCTGCCCAGCCTGGGAGAAAGTCGTGACACCTCCCCTTCTAGCTGCAGCACAGAGGACAAGTGACTTGGCCTGAGTCTCACTTTACTCATTTGAAAATCGTAGTAATGATACCTCCCTTGCAGGTTTGCTTGAGATTACAAATAATGTATGGAAAAACTCAGAACATAGTAAGTGTAATGGTAACTTTAATAATAATTATTAGCATTATTAATAATAGCAAAATACTATGTTTGTATTAATAATAAATTTCTCTCTGTCATGCCTCCTGCTAGTCTATATAGGGCATATGTACAAGACACATGCCCTGCCTTCAAGGTAGGCTCAAATCTCTCTACTGGCAACTCTCCTAGGAAGCAGATCCTTTGGGAGGCACAAGGTGGCTGTGGAGGAGGCAGCACAGATCTTAGAATGAGAGGAACCTACAGCACAATGAGGGTAATTTAGGAATCAGGGTGGAAAGAAACTTAAAGGTCATGAGGTCCACCCACCTGTTCCCACACTTGAATCAAAGCCAGCTCCGACAGGTCTGGTCTGTTTACCTTACTCCAGGAATGAGTCCCAACCACACTAGAGAGGCCACCTTCCCCTCTGCCAACAACTCAGTTAGAAAATGCTCCTGCTCAAACTCGAGGAAGCACTAGGGCAGGCTTTCTGGACTGTCAGGATGATTGAAGGCAGACCTCCCAGAGAAGAGAGATTGGGGGGTTATAATGCAGGGTAAGTGACCATGGTCTTGGGAGGTTTGGGTTGTCATCTGCCAAGGGCAAGGACTGGTCTTGATGACCAGATGACCTCCTGGCCACACCAGCTTTGTGTCCCACATTTTGTGCACATGTTGTACATGACCTGTGTTTCCAACCCAGGCTGAGGACCTCTGACTACACTCATGACAGCCAGCATGGTGCTGAGGGCAGAGCAAAGGATGGAGATGGAGGGAGAGAGAGAGGGCTGTCTTTTCTCCATATCACAGCCATTGCCCCATCCAGACACTTACTGCCTTTTCGGTAGGGTACTATGATAATTTCCAACTGGTTCCAGCAGTCATCCCATTTCTACTCCAGTCCTTTCTCCACACCACTGCCAAATTAATCATCTACTGCAGCTACTCCCCAGCTCAAAAACCATCCATAGATCCCCACTGCATACACAATGAGATTCAAACTCAATCTATATGCAAAACTCTCTATTATCTGACCCCAACTCTTTCCCTAGTTCTTCCTGCTCTCCAGACATACAGAAACATGTTCTGTCTCCCAGTACTTGTCTCATGCTTTCCCACCTCCCTGTCTTTGTTCAAATAATGTCCTCTGTTACTGTCTCTCTCTTCCAGATCCCCATATGCCCCAATTTTACCCATATTCAAGGTGACACCTCTGCTGGCCACTCATTCAGAAGTAACCCTTCTCTCCTCTGGCTTCCACTTGTATCTTTCATATGGAAGTTAGCATTTTAATCTTTTATAATTATTTATGATTCTAGGATATGAGCCTTGTAGACTCATCCTGGAAGACAAGAAGACATTGTCCTTCACTTTTATCTGAACATCACCATAACAAGCAATGACTACTAGTCGATGGGTGTTCAGGACACACCTTGGGTCTTAGGTCACCCTCTGTCACTCATCAACTATGTGTCCTCAACTAAGTCCCAGTTGAAGGTCTTAGTTTTCTTATCTGTAAAATGGAGCTAATAATACCTTCCCAGGGTTATATGTGCATCAAAAACTAACGAACAGGATCCTACACTCCCTGCCAAAAGTGATGATTAATGCTGAAATGAGGCCGGGCATGGTGGCTCACACCTGTAATCCCAGCAATTTGGGAGGCTGAGGCAGGAGGATCACCTGAGGCCAGGAATTTGTGACCAGCCCGGTCAACATGGTGAAACCTCATCTCTACCAAAAATACAAAAATTAGCCATGTGTGGTTGCGCATGCTTGTAACCCCAGCTTCTCTGGAGGCTGAGGCATGAGAATTGCTTGAATTCGGGAGCCAGAGGTTGCAGTAAGCCGAGATCACACCACTGCTGGGCAACAGAGTTGTCCAGGCTGGGCAACAGAGTGAGACTCCGCCTAAAAAAAAAAAAAAAAATGTGAAACGAACAGCGGGAACTCCAGGTTCAGTGAGTGGAATGGAATAGAAAAAACTGAAATGGGTAAAGTGGGGAAGTCTCTGCTCTCTCACTTGGGCTTTAGGTAAAGTTTGCTGCCTGCCCAAAGTTTGCATTCTGGATGGTGGGGTTAGAACAAATGCAGGGCTAGAAGCTTCACTTTATCTGCCTCCTGGGAATGCTCATCCTTCAGAAGGATGCTAGGCCCTGCCTCCACTCCCAGAAGCCCAGGTTGGGTCTCCCCCGCCACTCCCACCTCACCTCACCCCCCTAGTTTCCCCTCTCTGTGGGGCCCAAGCCTTGCCTGTCTCCTGCTGGGGGTCTTGGACTCCCCATGTGCCTGCACTAAGGTACTCAGTCTTATAGCCAAGTGGGCCAGACCCTGAAACTACCCCTCTGTCTGCCAATTGTTCACTGCTATCTCTCCCTCTCTGTACGAGTATTATTGCCAGCAATTAGCACAAAGATCCTTTCCCACTCTAGTTAAGATCCCGAGCTGCAGTTAAATGCTCCCAGATCCCATTTAAAGGATTTTAAATGCAATTCATTCTGACTCATTAAATAATCCCATGGACGGCTTTCTTTGCTTTTACCACCTTAGAAGCCTCTTTCCAGAAAAGAAAACAATAAATGAGGGTGGGTTGGAAGTGAGGAGAGCAGCCTGGTCTGGGAGAGGGAAGAAGAAGGCTTCTGTCCTGGCCTCATCAGTTCCTGGTTTTGCATTTTGCTCTCTCCCTCTGGCTCCCACCCATGCTCCCCTCCTGCTCGCTCCCTCCATCCTTTTCTCTCGGAAATGACTTCACCTGACAGCTATGGATTTAGAGCTTTTTTGCCAATTACTTATGCCCAGTGAGAAAATAGGTTTTTAATGTCTGCCCTTGTTCCGCCCAGCCCGGCTACCTCACTGTGAAGCGAGCCCACAGCCCTCGCTCCCTGAGCAGCTGGTGCCCACTGCCCAGGCTGGGGATGATGGGGTGAGGACAGCTGGAAGGGGCAGGAGAGGGGCAGAGGCTTCGGTCTCAAGGGTAGCACCCTTGTTACAGAGTTGGTATAACAGCCTGTGAGATCTGTGTTCCCTCATCACCCAGTTCAACACACCCATTCATTCATTCTTCATTAATTATCAAGATTTACCAAGCATATACTGTGTGCCAGGCACCTGGCAACCATTTTCTGTGTATTAATGTACTAAATCCTTGAAACAATCCAGTAAAGTAGATGCTGTTATAATGTCATTTTTACAGAGAGGGAAATTAAGCCTCCAGAGCTTAATGTATCACCCAAAAATCACACAACTAGTGAATGCTTCTGAGGGTTGAGCGGGAGGATGAGCATGAACCCAGGCACTGTTGTTCCAGAACTCCTAGATATGCATAACAACTCCTGTGCACTGCCTTTTGCTCGATCATCTTATACCAACAGGAGATGGTACAGGGCCCTGCCACACCTGGAGAGGCCTCAGCCAGCCAAGGTCCTTGCCACACCACAACTCACGTTCAACCTGGAGAGACAATCATTTCAACTGTTTTTCTATAACATGGCACATGGTCTGGTGAGGGCTATGACTGAGGTTTGTGCAAAGTGCTGTGGGAACTCAGGGAGCAGGGCCATTCATTCTGCCTGGGGAAGAGAAGGCAGGTTGGGAAAGGTGACAAGAGGAGACGGCATATCAGCCAGGCCTTGAAGGCTACAGAGGAAATCATCAGATGAAGGAGGGATGGGAAGGGCATTCCCAGGAGAGGGAACAGCATGAACAAAGGCTTGGAGGCTTAAAAGGGCCTGGTGTGCTTAGGTAGCATCCTCCTAAGCAAGATGCAAACCCCGAGTGCGGCAGGGGATTTATTGCATAATTTTTACTGTAGACCAGTTTTTGAGAGGAGGCAATTCTGCCTCCCAGCACACTTAGGCCAATGTCTGCAGACATTGTTGGTTGTCACACCTGGGTGGAGGGGGTGCTACTGGCCTCTAGTAGGTGCAGGACAGCTCCCCACAACCAGGAATTACCCAGCCCCCAAATCTCAATAGAGCTGAGCTGGAGAAACCCTGATCCAAAGAAAGGATTGCAGTAAGGCATGCAGAGGAAAGCATGGTTAATTCCAGTTAAAGAAATCAGAAGAGGCTTCATGGGGAAGAGGTATATAAGAAGATCACACAAATGGAGAGGATGTGGATGTGTGAGGATGAGGAAGAAGAATTCCAGCACAGGAGAGAACTTGAGAAAGACCTAGAAGGTGCAAAGTGAGGGGTGTGTTCAAGGAACTGTGCCCTTCGTTGTGTGTGGCATTCATGAGGAGGAGTAAGAGAAAATGGCTGAAAAAGTCGTTTCAGGTTAGATGTTTATGAGCCTTAAAGCAAGTTAGAAAGAGTCAGTAAGGGCCAGGTGCGGTGGCTCACGCCTGTAATCCCAGCACTTTGGGAGTCCAAGGCAGGCAGATCACGAGGTCAGGAGATCGAGATCATCCTGGTTAACATGGTGAAATCCCCTCTCTATTAAAAATACAAAAATTAGCTGGATGTGGTGACCCATGCCTGTAGTCCCAGCTACTTGGGAAGCTGAGGCAGGAGAAACACTTGAACCTGGGAGGCGGAGGCTGCAGTGAGCTGAGATTGCGCCACTGTACTCCAGCCTGGTGACAGAGCAAGACTCTGTTTCAAAAAAAAAAAAAAGAAAAGAAAAAGCAAGAAAGAGTCAGTAAGGCAATGGGGAGCCACAGAAGGGCTTGGAGCATCAAGAGACAGGATCAGAGATGCACTTTAATTAATCAGGCTTTAATTAATTAATCAGCCAGTGCACGGAGAGGCTGGAGGAGGGGAGACCAGTTAGGAGGCCGTTTCAGTGTTCCTGGCAGGAGTTCCAGCCAACCTGAACTTGCATAGTGGCAGCCTCGCTCTACTCACTAAATTGAGAGTTTACTCTGTGCCAGGCCCAGTGCTAAGCATACAATACAAGACTGAGCCTCATTTTACCCAACAGACAGTTCCCTGGGAGATATGAAAAACAAGCTCCTGTCAATTAATTTAAAATTTAAATGTAATTTGATATTTTAATATGTTAAAACATGCATTACTTTTATAATTTAAAATACAAGAATTTTTTTTAAATGGAAACCAAGATTTATGCAAAAAGATTTTATTACACTATTTTCTAAAATAACAATGTATTTGCCATCAGGGAATCACCAATGACATATCAGGCACTGCACGGGGTGATGTACATGAAAACAACCAACTCTTTTCTTTTCTTTTCTTTTTAAAAAAAGGAGAGTTTGCTTTTAAAAGACTGGCATATAGTAGCTGTCCAATAAAATATGTTGAATAGGCCAGGCATGGTGGCTCACACCTGTAATCCCAGAACTTTGGGAGGCCAAGGCAGGCAGATCACCTGAGGTCAGGAGTTCTAGACCAGCCTGGTCAACATGGTGAAACCCCATCTCTACTAAATATACAAAAATTAGCCAGGCTTGGTGGTGCACACTTGTAATCCCAGCTACTCGGTAGGCTGAGACAGAAGAATCCCTTGAACCCAGGAGGCAGAGGTTGCAGTGAGCAGAGATCATGCCACTCACTCCAGCCTGGGTGACAGAGCGAGACTCCATATACACATACATATATACATATATATGAAACAAATTATTTAATTCATGTCAATTAGAATGTTAGAATGGAAGGGCACCTGATTGATACTGGGCTCCGGTGTAAGAAAGAAATACCACATTCATACTTGAGTGCTGATCGTGCTGGGCTGGCCTCCCAGGTGAATGGAGTTAGGCAATGGGAAGTGAAGCTGGAGCTGTTTCAATCCATCCTGCCCCAGATCAGGCCCCAAGAGCTAGGAGAGCTGTGACCACAATAGGTGAACCATGTCCCAGGAGAGTGTCAGGAAGGGGGACACCAAGGTGAGAATCAAGAAAGGTAGGACAGATTAAAGCTTTTGTGAAGCCACCAGGGCTTTATTAAATGAATAGTGGAAAACTCAAATGCTTGCTCTGAAATAAAGAACCTCAAAGTCTCAGTGGCATACAGTAACAAGCATGTCAAATTCTCCCTCATGACTTTGTAGGTGGCTAGCGGTGGCTCTGCTCCATACACCCCTCATCCGCCAGGGACCAGTGAGCCAGCAGGCAGGTTCTTTTCAGGGCAATGACAGACGTTCAAGAGAGCAAAACCAACTGCACAAGGCCCCCCAAGCTTCTGCTTGCATCACATCTACTAACATCCAGCCAGCCAAAGCAAGTCAGGTGGCTTAGCTAAAATGCAAGGAGCAGGGAAATACACTTGCCCTCTTGTGGAAGGAATTACAAAGATGCCCAGCAAAGGGCATGGATACATGCAGGGGTAGAGGATTAAGGGCAATCATCAACATGCAGTCTCAGCCCAGAACTATTAACACTTGCAATTTCCTATTTTCATATAACAAATTTGCTTAAAATGGGCCCTGTGGCAAACAAAGAGGGGCTCTTTGCAATGGATGAATGCTCTCTCCCCTGAGATTCTGAATGGGATCACAGGAGAGAAGCAGAGCATAGGGAGAGAACATTGGCCTACAAGTTGGAAGCCTTGGATCTTATCAATGTTCTTGATGCTCAGCTTGCTGTGCTTCACCTTTATTTAACACTGACCTAACCCTAACCTAAACTTCAATGCTCTGACACTGTTGGCCTCCTCTTTCTTCTTGAAACTGTCTTCGCTCTTTCCAGAACATCTTTCTCCTACTGTTTTTATCCTGAGCCTACCCCTCTAGCAGTTCCTTCTCTGTTTCCTTTGAAGGTTTCTTTTCTGCCACCTGCCCCTGAAATACCAGTGGCCTTCAGGTTTCTGCCTGGAGGCTACTATGTTAAGTGAAATAAGCTGAACACAGAAAGACAAATATTGCATGTTCTCACTCATATGTGGGAGTTAAAAAGTGAATCTCATTTAGATGGAGAGTAGATTGGTGGTTACCAGAGGTCAGGAATGGTAGGCGGGAGTGGGGAGAAGAGAAGCTGATTAGTGGGTACAAATATATGGTTTGAGAGAAGGAATAAGACCTGGTGTTAGATCAGTGGGGTGACTATAATTTATAATAATCTATCGTATATTTCAAAATAGCTAGAAGAGAATAATTCGAATAGTTCTAGCATAAAGAAAAGATAAAAATATTTAAGGTGATGAATATCTCAAGTACACTTATTTGATCATTACAAGTTATATCAACGTACCTGAAACTATATACTAGTACATCTATTATGCATCAATAAAGAAAACTTAATTTGAATAAAATGGAAAACTTCTATTTCAAAAAAAGAAAAGAAAATGGGCAGTCCCAAAGACCTGATTCCTGGAGGCTGTTCTCACACAATAAGGTTTCAGGAAAGGTACTTGTCTGCACTGTGCTGACCCCACTGGCCCAGAGGAACCGAACCTGCATTGCATTTTCCCACCTCACCGCACAGAGTTCATTCCAGGCTTCCTGTTCATAGGTATTCTCACTGCATGCGCCTGGCTGCCTGACACTGCTTGAGCACAGTGGGAGGGATGGGGTGGCGTGGACTTGCTTTTGCAAAGGAGTAAGAAGAGCCTGGAGGGACACGATGAGCTCTCCCTGAGGGCTGGGAGGCATTAGACACACTGCCAGTGAGGAGGACACTGGGTTCTTCCCTTCTTTTTCCCTTTTAATAGCCTCCAGTTCCATTTATCTTGCTGAAAGTGACAGGAATTGATTCCCTTTTATGGCTGAATTGTATTCCATTGTGTATATGTACCACATTCCCTTTATGCATTCATCGCTTGATGGGCACTTCAGTTGATTCCATATTTTGGCAATTGTAAATAGTGGTGCAATAAACATGGGCGTGCAGAGGTCATTTTGATACGTTGATTTGCTTTTAAAAAAATATATATGCAGAAGTGGAATTGCTGGATCATATGGAAGTTCTAGTTCTAGTTTTTTGAGGAACCTCCATACTGTTCTCCACAGTGGCTGTACTAATTTACATTCCCACTGACAGTGTACAAGGATTTCATTTCCTCCACATTTTCATCAGCCTGGGACTGCCTATTTTCAAGGTTTCAGCCCCTGTCCTTGCCTCACAAACCTCATTTAGAGTTGAAGAATCGCTAAATCAGAGATATTGTTCTGACCCTCGTTGCCCAGTTGGAGGGCCTTCCAAGAAACCTGCACTCTCATCCACTGCTGATGGAAGTAGAAAATGACACAATCTTTCTGTTGAGCCATTTGGCAAGATGTGTTTGACCTTCATGTCCACTTCTAAGAATTCATTCAGGAATGTGGTGTGATGGTTAATTTTTTGCTTTTATTATTGTTGTTATTTTGAGACAGGGTCCCACTCTATTGCCCAGGCTGGAGTGCAGTGGCACGATCTCAGCTACCCGCAGCCCCTGCCCCCTGGGCTCAGGTGATCCTCAACCTCCCAAGTAGCTAGGAGTACAGGGGTTCACCACTACACCCAGCTAATTTTTGTATTTTTTGTAGAGATGGATTTTCACCATGTTGCCCAGACTGGTCTCGAACTCCTGGACTCAAGTGATCTGCCCACCTCAACCTCCCAAAGTGCTGGGATTATAGGTGTGAGCCACCTCACCCAGGCTTTTATTATTATTTTTAATTGATATAATAATTGTACATATTTATGGGGTACAGTGTGATATTTTGATACACGTATACAATATGTAATGATCATCCTAGGGTAATTAGCATATCCATCACCTCATTTATCATATCTTTGTATTGGGAACATCCAAAATCCACCTTTAGAGCTATTTAAAAAGATACAATAAGTTGTTGTTAGTTATATTCACCCTATAGTGCTATTATGATGGTTAATATTATGCATCAACTTGACTAGACTAAGGGATGCCCAGATACTGTATGAAACATTATTTCTGGTTCTGTCTGTGAGAGTGTTTCTGGAAGAGATTAGCATTGGAATCAGCAGCCTGAGTAAGAAGATCCACCCTCACCCAATGTGGGAGGGCCTCAGTAGAACAAAAAGGCAGAGGAAGGGCGAATTTTCTCCCTTCTATGGAACTGGGACATCTTCTACTGCCTTGGGACTCAGATTGAACTGCACCACTGGTTTTCTTGGTTCTCTAGCTTGCAGACAGCATGCCGTGGGACTTCTCAGCCTCCATAATCACGTGAGCCAACTCCTGTAATAAACCTTTTCTTATCTATCTCTCTATATATATACTACTGGTTCTGTTTCTCTGGAGAACCCTGACTAATACATGTGGCGAGAGATGAAACTCAAAGAATGTTCATCAAACACTATTTATAATAATAAAAAATGAAAACAATGTAAATTCCAAAATAAGGATGAATTACATAAATTCTTACAGTATTATTATATGGGTTACCATGCAACTGTTAAAATAACAAGGTTGGGGAATAGCTAATTACATGGAAAACACAGAATGTTATTAAGTTTAAAAGCAGATCAAAAAAGTCTATACATACAATCCATTTTGCAGTGTATATAAATGTATCCTAAATGTATCTATAAGCATAGAAAAGAGACTGATAGGATAAACAGAAAACTGTGAGTGGTTATTTCTGAGTAGTAAAATTTCAAGTGACTCTTTTCCTCTTTTGGCTCATTTCTATTTTCTACACTTTTTGCAATTAGTTTGGATCACTTTCGTAACAAGAAAAAATATTTTAAGAGTTATATTTTTGACAATCTTCCAATTCTCTTGAGCCATGTTATTTTGTAAGTTTCACGCTACAACTTAAACACCTTTTTTTAAAGTTCTACGAAGGCCCACCTTCTTAAGGGTTGGGAAGCATGTCTGATTATGCCCAGCTTAAGATAGCATGGGAGTTTCCCAAAAACTCTAGTCATTTCTATGTTACCAAGCAATTTCTCCCTATCAGTGTAAGGATTAGAGTAGCAGGAGCACATTTGCATCTCTCTCTCTCCCCCAACAGATGAATTTAACAGTAAGGAAAGTCAAGGTGTTAGACACTCAGCTTCTAGGTGCATGGAATTTCTAGTTGGTTGGACATCCTTACCCTAGACTGACATAATTCTTGTGCAGGTTGTCCACTACACAAAGAACTATCTAAGGGGGCAAGTGGAGACCAAAGTCCAGTACTTGTTCTGCTCACGGGCATGTGCCTGGTGCAGGGCTGAATCCTTCAAAGTGGAGGGAGTTCTGTTCATGCATTCCTTTATTCATTCATTTTTAGAGACAGGGCCCCATGTCGCCCAGGCTGGAGTGCATTGGCCAGAAATCAAAGCTCACTGTAGCCTCAAACTCCTGGGCTTCAGTAATCCTCCTGCCTCAGCCTCCTGAACAGCTAGGACTACAGAGGTGTGCCATCACAACTGGCTCTGGCTAATTTGTTTTTTATTTTTATTTTTGTAGAGACAGAGTCTCACTATGTTGCCCGGGCAGATCTCAACCTCCTGACCTCAGGCGATTCTCCTGCCTCAGCCTCCCAAAGCATGGATTCTTTTTTAAATTCACAACACAGTGACCATCCTCTTGCCAACCTTGGAAACTGCAGGGCTGAGTCTCCCTAGAAAAGTTTTTTCTTCTTCTTGTTCTTTTTTTTTTTTTTTTTGCACAAAAGCACTATGGGTTAGCAGTGGCCTTGTGCCCATGGCAGTCTGCATTTAGAAACCAATATCCATTTCCTTTACTGGCCCAGTTGGCTTCTATAAAGATATCAGATCTATTCCTTTCTTCTATAATCTCCTTTAATCCTATAATCTTCTCCTATAATCCAGTTTGCTTCTACTCCAAGTTCCTCTAACCTCACTTGAAGCAACCCACAGCCTTGCATTTTACCTCATGGGTGGCTGTGGTTTTCAACAGTGACAGCACACCATGGTACTTGAAGAGATTCTGAAAATCCAGATACCTCAGCCACACCTCAAACCAATTAAATCAGAACCCCTGGGGTGGGACCCAGCCACAGTTAGGAAACACTGGCTTACTAGAAACAATTTGAACTTTAAGCCAATAAATAAAAAAAATGTCTGGGTTTAAGGGTCAGTTCCTCTGCTTATCACCATATAATCCTGGAGACGTTACTCCACTTTTTTCCTAGCCCAGTTCTTCAAATGCGAAATCCCCAGATCAGTGTGTTCCCATCAAAATTATGCTGCAAACTGGTCAACCCCATAATCGTTCTACAACTGACCTCAGAATAAGAAAAAGAGACACAACCACTGGAACCAAGGAGGATGGGGAATGGGGAGGAGAATAGGTATGAGGTGCTAAAAATCTGGCTTACCAGCCAGAAAACACTGGTTGGGACTAATATAGGACCAGTTGCTCCCTAAGGTTCCTTTCATCTCTAAAAATTGGTATTCTATCCATGTGTGCAAAGCTGGCAGGAAGATAAACTTCTATGCTTCCACATGGCTCAGAGGAGATTGTGAGTTGCCTAGATATGATGCCATTTTTTTTTCAGATTCAGGTCATCAGGCTCAGAGAATTTGCTGTTATTGCCAGTCCCTCCTCACAATGTAATAAGTCCTACTTTCCATGTGCTAGGCTAAACCTTTTAGTTATTACCACTCATGTCCAACCAGCTGGCTCCACTGAGAGACCAACAGGAGAAGCAAAGTCAACCACCCAAAGAATTTAAAACTCTTCAAGGATTTTTATCAAATCTCTTGCCTTGTCCCATTTTTTTCAGCTCCTTCTGCAAAGACAAGCCAGGGAGAGGAAGCAAGTCTTCTCATATCTCTTCTAGTAAGGGCAATAATCTTGTCATGAAGGCTCCACCTGATAACCTGATTGTCTCCCTAAGGCCCCATCTCCAAATACCATCACATTGAGGTTTAGGGGTGTATTAGTCCATTCTTGCACTGCTATAAAGAAATACCTGAGACGTATAAGGAAAAGAGGTTTCATTGGCTCATGGTTCTGCAGGTTGTACAGAAAATACAGTGGCTTCTGCTTCTGGGAAGACTCAGGCAACTTACAATCACGAGGGAAGGGGAAGCAGGCACATCTTAAGAGGAAGGTGGGGAGGAGGCGCCACCCACTTTTAAACAACCAGATCTCATAAGAACAGCAGCAGGAGATGGTACTAAACCATTCATGGAGGACCACCCCCATGATCCAATCTCTTCCCACCAGGCCCCACCTTTAACATTGGGGATTACATCTTGACATGAGATTTCGTAGGGACACAGATCCAAACCCTATCAAGAGGTTTGATGTACAGATCTTAGGGACACATAAACATTAAATCCATAGCAGACACCCCTTGACAGCCACCCCAGACCTCAGTCAGCCATTGACCCAGGAATGGTCATGGTATTATTAACCCACCTGAGGAGGTATGCTTCAGGGAGGACTTCCATGTTGACACCTCCAAGGGAAGGGGCCCATGGAGGCAGCCCATTCATCCCCTCAGAACTTGTGCCTCCTCCCACTTGTTAGGAGTATACTTAAAAACCCCATGCGGAGACACTGGCATTGCCTACCCAGAGATGAACAGGCAGCATGGGCTCTTCCTCCAAGGAACCCCGAAAGCACCTAGTTTTTGGTCTTACTATAAAGGTGAAGGATTATAAAAGAAAAAAACAGTGATGCTTCTTAACTGCAGTAATAAAAATATGTTTGCATCAGTGTTGGCATAAGGCCTCTCTGTAGATAACCTGGCTCCTCAGTGGAAAGCAGATGGCCCCGTATGGTTTTGTGGCTGAGTGTGGCTCAGCATCTCGGGGGCAGTGGCACACTAAGCGAGGCTGAGTGATGAGGAAGTAAAGGTGCTATGCAGACCTGCCCCTTCTCGTGACTCTCTGGCAATTACCTACTGGGTTGGCCTTCTGGCCCTGTCAGCAGACCTCGGCCTGGCTTTCTCACACTCTCCACCTCTAGTCTCCAGTCATGCTGGCCTTCCTGTGGATCTCCAAACATATCGGTGCCGGCCAGCCTCAGATACTTGAGCTTTGCTTAGTCCATTTTCTGGACTGCTCTTTTCCAGATCCTTATGTGGCTGTCTTCTGCTTATTCTCTCAGGAGATCTTATCTTGAAGCATTAAGAGCAAGAACACTGGAGCCAGCCTGCCTGGGCTCAAACCCCAGCTCTGTGTGCCTGAATGGATGGATAGTTGTGAAAATCAAATAAGCCAGTGCATGTAAAATCTTAGAATAGTGCCTATTGCATAGTAAGTGTAAATAAGAGTTAACTATTATCATTCATCAATAACAATATGTCACCTCCTGTTAGAATAGTTTCTCCACCCATCCCAGTAGTTCTTTCCCCTTACCCACTAACGGAAATTATGTTCTGAATTTGTTTGCTTGTTCATTCTTTCCCTCGCCACCACTAGAATACTTGCACCATGAGGACTTTGACTGTCTTATTCTCTGCTGTATGCCCAGTGCCTAGCGTCAGGCATATAGTAGGTGCTCAAGAAACAGATATTGAATAAAGTAATTTAGTGAATGAACTTCTGCATGCCAATTATTATTTTTGGGAGATCCATCTAAGTCCATTCAGGCTGCTATAACAAAACACCTTACAGTGGGTAAGTTATACAGAAACAACAGAAATGTAATGCTCACGGTTCTAGAGGCTGGGAAATCCAAGATCAAGTCACCAGCAAATTCTGTGCCTGTTGAGTCCCTGTTCCTCATCTTGGTGCATTCTGTGTGTTCACATGGCAAAGGAGGAAGGCAGCTCTCTCAAGCTTCTTTTAAAAGGTTACTAATCCCACTGAAGAGGGTGGAACCCTCATGACTTAATCACACCCCAAAGTCTCCACCTCTTAATGCTATCATATTAGGTATTGGATTTCAACATACAAACCCTAGGGGACAGCAGCATAGCAGGGTCGTAAGTGAGTAAAGTGCTTCCAAGTTCATATATGACATAATATGGCTCTTTCAGAAAAATTAACTATTTTCTTGCCCCCTTGCTCAAACTCTCTAAAAATATTAACATTTCAATCTGTAAGACAGTGAACATGAAGATGTTAAATGGTAAATGTATAAGCTGCTACAATTTAGACAAATTCTAGTAGTACATAGGATATCTTCTAGTGTCTGGGTTTTTGCCCAATGGGCAATTTTCAGCTCTGACAAAATCAAAATGTGTTTTCCCTCCAGAGATGATGGATATCTGGCTTCTCATAGAGAGCAGAACTTCAAAAGGAATTGAGTTAGGGATAAAGATGACGAAGAGCTCAGCAGAGCCATGAAGACTGGAAGATAAAACCGGTAACATAACCTGTGGAGCTTGTTGGCTGAGGCAGCACTTCTTTCCACTTTTTTGTTTGTTTGTTTCAAACAGAGACTCACTCTGTCACCCAGGCTGAAGTGCAGTGGTGTGATCTCAGCTCACTGCAACCTCTGCCTCCCAGGCTCAAGCGATCCTCCCACCTCAGCATCCCAAGTAGCTGGGACTATAAGCATGTGCCACCATGGCGGACTAATTTTTTGTCGTTTTCTTAGAAACGGGGTTTCACCATGTTGCCCAGGCTGATTTCGACCTCCTGGCCTCAAATGATCCTCCTACCTCCGCCTCCCAAAGTGGTGGAATTACAGGTGTAAGCCATTGCACCTGGCCCATCTTTTTATTTTTGATAGAAAACAAATTCCCAACCTTCCTTGCACCTATGCATAGGTAAGTGACTAGCCCTGGCCCAAAGGATATAAGTGGAAGTGGTGGGTGCAGCTTCCAGGAAGTTTCCTTGAAAGGACTTTTCTCCCTTATCTTTTTCCTGCTGTCTGTGAATGCAGATCTGATGACTGGAGCTCAAGCAAACCTGTTGGCTCATGAGGTAAACAGGAGTCATGCTTGGTGGAGCCACAAGGGAGAAAGTTTCTGACCTCTTGAAGATTTTGTGGAGCAGAGCTGCTGTACTTTCCCTGGACTACACATCTTTTAATTTTTATTTGAGAGAAAAATAACCTTCTATCTTTTAAAGCCATTGTTAATTTTGGATTCTTCTATTACTCATGTCCAAACCCAATCTGAGTAAACACAGCATTACAATGAGTAAACGCTGAATACATTTTGATCTATTAAATTATTAAATAAAGACAGGGTTGTCTGCAAAGAAGGTTGTGACACAGAAAATGTAGACCAGTGTGGGCCAAGATCAGTGTAGGAAGAAAAGAGGCTCAGGAGACTCTTAGGTGCAAAATATAAGGGAAAAAAATCCAGATCAAGCCTGAGCAGACAATTCTCTTAGCTAAATCCAATTAAACATTTTCTCTGTTCTTTAATGATAAGAAATTAAAAATTAACACCAGACTCTTGCCAGGTAGCACAGAAGTTCCTCTACTTAAGAACAGGTTATGTTCTTTCTAAGTCTATTTGTTTGTGAGTCCGGAGGGAACAAGGAGTATTTTCACTTAATCTGAGGGTAAGTCCCTTGAAACTTTAAAACCAGCAGATGCTGCTTTTTATGCTAATAAATATTTTATGGGTCTTCTTTTCTCCAAAGTAGATCAGATCAGTGTACCGGGGAAATCTGTGGAGCCAGGTAATTCCCTCCTGCCCCCACATTCATCCCATGGAGGGCCTCAGCTGCCATGATAGCTGCAGTGTGCCATGTCCCCCCCTACTCTGGCCTGTGCAGATTTGAAAGACCTGAAACCAAGAACTATCTTGACACCATCACCTACCCGACCTCTGCTTCAGTTGCTTCTATCACTGCCCTTGTCTCATTTCTTTCATGGCACTTACCAGCGTTTACACTTCTATGTTTCTGTTTGTTTGTTGTCTGCTTCCTCCATCCCCCATTCTTCCATAGACTATCAGTTCCTTATAGGCAGGGACTAGCTATATCTGTTTTAGTCATTAATGTATTCCCCGTAGCCAGCACAACGTTTGGCTAATAGTGGACACTCAATAAAATAGGTGGCTGAGTGTGGTAGCTCACGCCTGTAATCTCAGCACTTTGGGAGGCCAAGGCGGGTGCATCACCTGAGGTCAGGAGTTCAAGGCCAGCCTGCACACATGGTGAAACCCCGTCTCTACTAAAAAAAAATACAAAAATTAGCTGGGTGTGGTGGTGGTGCCTGGAATCCCAGCTACTCGGGAGGTTAAGGCAGGGAGAACTGCTTGAACCCGGAAGGTGGAGGTTGCAGTAAGCTGAGATTGCACCACTGCACTCCAGCCTGAGCGACAGAGTGAGACTCTGTCTCAAAAAATAAAATAAAATAGGTGCTGAGTGAATGAATGAATGAACGGTTCAGCAACAGCACTTTCAGCATATTCTGCTGTTTACGTCACTGAGCTAAGTCCCAGATCTCTCTTGAATGAGTATCTGGCTGATAGGTAGCCCATCTGGATGCGGATCTTGTAGTGCTCTGCTGTAGTTTTTGTGTTTGTCCTTTTTCCTCCTCTCTTGCTGATTATCATGGACAGTGTATGCATAGCAGGTTGCAAGCTAAGTACTTTGTCCTTCTGAGTCACACCTCCTTTTGGAAAACTGACAGCACATAGAGTAACAGGAATTATTTTTCTCAGCACTTCCAATCTTTCAATTCCATACAATACTCTTCTTTCAATTCCATAACAAATGCACACCTTTTATTTCAGCAATTTAAAACCTTCACTGCTTTTGTATTCACTGGATACAATGAAATTAATAATGTTTGCCAAATACCTTGGAATTAAATAGAACCCCAGCAAGATTGCCACTAAGAGTTATGTGTCACTTAACCATGGGGATACATTCTGAGAAATGTGTCACTGGGTGATTTTGTCATTGTATGAACATCACAGAGTGCACTTACACAAACCTAAATTGTCTAGCCTACTACACACCTAGGCTGAATGGTACAGCCTGTTGCTCCTAGGCTACAAACCCGTACAGCATGCTCCTATATCAAATACTGTAGGCAACTCTAACACAATGGTAGGTATTTGTGTACCTAAACATAGAAAAGGTACAGTAAAAATACAGTCTTATAATCTTATGGGACCACTGTTGTACACACCGTCTGTTATTGCATGCAACTTTGTTATGTGGTATGTGACTATACAACAAAGGACTCTATGGTCCAGACTAAAAGAACTTCACACTGCAACTACCACCACCTTTGGTGGGGGGCTGAGTTAATGTGATCTTGTTTTGTAGCTTTGTGCTGTTTCCATCTATAATAGTTTGCAACTTGGAAATTCATAAGTAGAGAAGTTGTTTGTTTTTTTAAAAAATGTGTAGTTTGTTAGGTTTAATTATACTTATAAATTCGGAGTATTATCTATTTTAATCTCTTTCCATTGTGTGTGTTCAAACAGTCTCATTTATTCCTTTGTATTGAATTCTCAAGGTCTGGGGATAAAGAATTCTACTGAATATTGCTATAATTTGATTTGCCCTACACTGTGCTCTGTAGAGTGTTAATAGATGTTCCCACCTAAAACAAAATCTATGATAAAATAAATTTAGGAACCCTGTCATACCTTGCTCTGGTATACTTACAATGTGCATTATCATTTATAAGGTTCTGCTTAACCAATGTGTATTATCGCCTAAACTTTTTTTTTAAACTAGTGTTTCTTAAACTTGCCTGACCATAGAACTCTTTCTTAAATGTAACATTCAGTGTTCCAGTATTTTTAGGGAAATGCTGAGCTATACATTTATCTAGCAGATTATAAATGTTTCTTGGAATCAAGATACTAGTGCAAAAACGAGCCAAAACAATGATTACAGCACTCCTGAAAGAATATTGTCTTTGCAAAGCTCATTTCAGTCCTGGTGTGCAACACTTCAAACCAGCACAGTGACAGAAGACAACACCTGCTTGACATTCTGGAAAGGGTCCTCATGCTGTCTTGCTCAGGGATAATGAACACCTTTTCCCAGCAGGTGATGCAGCATCTCAGCAATTGTTGCATTTTGTGGAAGAGAAACACGAGAAAATTCCAGCAGGTACAGGAAGGCTGGAAGCACTTGTTTTACTTTTTGAGTAGGTTCATCTTGGCTTGTGCACGTCTTAATCTGAGTAAGACAAATATTATTCACAGTGTAGGTGTGGCAGCTCAGGAGGACAATGATGGAAGCTCCAATTTCACATTTTTTTAATTAGGTGTACATTCTATGCATCAAAACTATATAGGATGTTTCAATGTTCTTTTGAGAGTTCAAGCTGAGAAAACTCCCATGGTTGGTGCATCCCTGAAATACTAATCACCACACCAGAATTTTAGAGAGACAGAGAGAGGAAAAGAAAGAGGGTGGCAGGGGGAAGATGGGGGTGAGTTGTTATAAAGTTATAAAGCATTAGAAAATTTCCTGAGTGTCAGGAATTTAAAATTAAAGGACTCAAACTCAGAAAACCTCTGTGGAAATGATGATATGATTGGGCATTTGCATGCTCAACCTTGATGACTGGCTATCAACAACCTTGAGCAACATCAGGGTTTGAAACTATTAGCCTCTAACTATCCTATAAGAACTGCAGAAAGTCAACTGACTATGACTAGTGACTGTGAATGTTCTTTAACCTCATCATTCCTAATGCTTTTACAGTGTCACCTAACTCCACGTAAGTTATAGGTGTCAGTCCTGTTAATATTGCTAGAGCCAGCTGGCCACAGATGACCAGCTGAATGCTTTGTTTGACTTGATGCTCAGTGTCTTCAACTTTCAAAATGCATTTTTAAGTTAAATTTCTGGCTTTCAAGTGAATTGATACAATTGATGAATCCAGAGGAATGACCCTTGTATGCACTTAATTCCATGAGGAATATTTTTGGGAATCTTTTGATAATTTCCTGTCCTTGGGTTGTTTCATTGGCATAAATATCTTAGACATGGATTCCCAAGAGGAATGATCCAATTCATTCTCAAGAGGTTTTTGTGCTGCTATTATAATTATAATCATCATCAGCATCATTACCAATCCTTACATTTGTAAAGCTGTATTCATCAGGACTGTTGGTGGTGACTGATAGCACCACAATTCAGTGAGGTTTTATTGGCTCATGATATTTTAAAAATCCAGAGGTAGAGGTGGATTCAGCCACCCAATCTAAATAACACCTCACCTCAGTCTTCCTCTATTCTGCTGTAACTTTTCTTCTTAGATTCTATTACTACCTGGCATTATATCATGCATCTATTTAGTGTTTGTTTACTGCCTGGGCTGCCCACTGGAATGCAAGCACCATGAGAGTAGGGTCTTTCTTTCATTTATCATTAAATGCCAAGAATCCAGAAATTGTTATGGACTATAAGAGGAACTTAATAACTAGTTGTGGAATGAAAAAATGCATTATTTGATGCAGATGCTTAAACGACGTCATCAGAAATTTGTCTTTAAACATCTCTCTGCTTTGCTCTGTGTTGTTTTCAATCTCAAGACTACCTATTCCTTGGAGACAAGATGGCTTCCAGGAGAAAGAGCACCTTTTTTCCCCTCAATATAAGCAGCAAAAGGCTTATTGGCCAGCTTAGGTCATATGACCATCCTTCAGCCAATGAGCATGGCCAAGGGGGAGTTGGCCCCATTGAACCAAAAAGTTTAAGGACTGGAGGTTGCAGGCTGAGCAGACCTAAAAAGAAACTTTGGCTAAAATAATAGAGTTTATTAATTGCTTTCAGTTGCACTATCTCAACAGATTCTCACAAAAGCTTGGGAGGAAAGCAAAACAGATATTATTATCGCCATTTTAGAAATAATGAAATGGAGGCTCAAAAAAGGTATGCCTCTTCAAGCAGTCAGGAAGTGGTAGAGCTCTGTCTCAATCTTAAAAGCAGGAAGGGAACCCTTACCAGAAACCACATCTGCTGAGCCTTGATCTTGGACTTCCCAGCCTCCAGAACTGTGAGAAGTAAATTTCTGTTGCTTAAGCCACCCATTCTATGCTAATTTGTTGTAGCAATCCAAACTGATTAAGATAGGGTCTTTAGAGGGTCTGCCTGAAGAAGTCAAGCCAGTAACACAGCCCATCTGTCCATCTTGTATTGAAATGGACATCTTGTATTGAGACATCACCCATCTGTTTATACCATGAGAGAAACATCACCTTCTGTCTCACTCTGCCACTTGAAAACCTTCAAAGGCTCCCATTCCTATAAAATAGAGCCAACTCCCATTGAGTACATGAGTTTTTAATGACCTGATTTCGGCCTCACTATTCAGCTTCATCTCTCACCATGTTCCATTATGCTTTGGTGGGGACAAATAAACCATACTCAATCCACAGCAAGTATTCACCTCAGTAGCACTAAACGCCATGCGTATACTACTATTTCTTGACATTTTGTGTATAGAAAATATGTGTTAACTTCCCACTGAGGAAGATGAAGTGTTGACTCTTTCATCTCCCTTTCCCTGCCTCCCACCAACACACACGTACTTCCCATCTGTTTGTAGGGATGCCACAACAAAGTGCCACAAACTAGGTGACAAACAACAGAAATGTATCGTCTCACAGTTCTGGGGACTAGAACTCTGAAATCAGGGTGTCAGTCAGGTTGGTTCCTTCTGAAAGTGTGAGAAAGAATCTGTCCTATGCCTCTTGCTTAGCTTCTGGTGGTTTGCTAGGAATCCTTGGCATTTCTTGGCCTATGGCAGCATAACTCCAATCTTCACGACGATGTTTTCACTCTGTCTCTGCTTCTATATATTCAGATTTCTCCTTTTTATAATGACAGCAGTCATACTGAACTGGAGCTTACCCCAAAGGCCGCATTTTAACTTGATCATCTGCAGAGAATCTATTTTCGAATGAAATCACATTCACAAGTATTGAGGGTTAGGACATCAACATATTTTATGGGAACACAATTCAACCTGTAACAACATCCTTTCAAAACTGTATAATTATTTCATCAATTTGGTTAGATTAATGTTCAGTATTTACATTGTCATAAACCCATAGTTATTCAGAGCTCAGCTATGTAGTAAACTATGGTTTTTTTCCTGAATAATTTTTTGTTATATCTGAAGTTAATAATAGTTTTTCATTCTCTGTGATTAATTTTTATGTTCTTACCATTAATTTAAACAAAACCTTCTGCCAGTTGTCTAAATCTTTTCTCATCCCATTCACTCATCTCAACTGTCTGTCAATTTCCTCTTGATCCCCAGGGCTTCCAACCTGCTCTAATCTGTTCTGGTTGATCTTTGGAGGATATAACTTCCCCACTGTGCTGAAGATTCTCTTTATTTCCTGTTTCTTGAATCAGATGTCTTCCTTTTGTTAGTTACTACTTTGATTTATGGAACACAGTCTCCAGTAGCTTCTTGAGAAAGAATGTATAGAAAGTAAATATTTGAGACCCTTTTTTTGAACAATATTCATATTCTGTTTTCATGTTCAATAGATAGTTTGGCTGGGTATAGAATTGTAGGTAGGAAATCCTTTCTCTTTGGAATTTTGATAGCATCACTCCGTTGTCTTCTAGCTTCCAACATTGCTGTTGAGAAATCTGAACTATTCAACTGCCTGATCATTTGTATTAACCTATTTATTTCCCTCTGAAAGCTTACAAGAGCTTCATTTGTCCCAGTTACAGTAGGAAGAATTCTAAGATGACCCTTAATGGGTTACACTCATGTATAATCTGAGGACAGAAACTCAGACTTACTTCTAGCCAATAGAATACAGCAAAGGTGATGGGAAAGTCATTCCCTTGGTTAGGTTACATTATATAACAAAGGTGATGGGATAGTCACTCATGTGATTATTTTATGTTATATACAACTCCATCTTAGACTGGAGTGAGAGATTTTTCTGCAGACTTTGAAAAACTAAAACTAAGTTACCACATTGTGAGATGGTCTTTGAAAGCACAATATGGCAAGGGTAGCTCTGAGAGATGAGAGTAGCTCCTAGCTGACAACCAGCAAGGAAGCAGGGACCTCAGTCCTACAACCACAAGGAACCAAGTTTTGCCAGCATTACCACATGAGATTGGAAGAGGACCCCAAGCTCCAGATAGGAACACAGCCTGGATTGCAGCCTCATGAGACCCTGAGTAGAGGACTCAGTTACACTGTGTCTAAACCCCTGACCCATGGAAACCGTGTTATGCTAAATGTATGTTCATTTGAACTACTTCAGTTTATGGTAATTTATTACACAGCAGTATAAAACTCATACTAATACAACAGCATTCTAAAATTTCACAATATAGATATTAGTGTTGGGTTTTCATGTTCTTAAGTTATAAACATTTTTTAAATTACTTCATTGATGATTTTCTCTTGTTCACTGTCTTTGTTTTATCCTTCTGACACTCTTATTATTCAGATGTTGAGCATTTTAGATTGAAATTCTATAAATTGTTTTCCTCTTCTACTTTTCATTTTTCTTGTCTTCCTGGTATACTATCTGAGAAATGTGCCTAGTTTATCTCCTAACCCTTGTATTGAGTTTTTCATTTCTGCTACCATGATTTTAATTTCTAAAAGTTTATTTTGTTCTCTAAATATCCTTTCCTTTGTGATAGCATCATGTTCTTGTTTCACAGATGCTATCCTACCTGTTTCCTTTTTCCTGTCCTATTCTTGTTTCCTACCTGTTACCTTTTTCTGTCTGCCTACTACCTTGTTTGGTATTCAGTCGTTCACATTAGAATCATTCTCATATTCTCAAATCTCTGTTAATTATATTTAGGAGTGGGGACCTAAAGCATTGATTGAAAGTCCTGAGCTCATTGTGGCACTTGTTGATTGTGAACTACACTGTTAAGTGATACAGCTGGGCCATTTGCTAGGGAACCTCAATGTAAGTCTCTTCAGTCTTTCTTATTGAGCTACTCAGATTCCCCAGAAACAATTATTCTAACCTCCTGCTGGAAGTTAAAGGGCTGTGTTCTGGTATTCAAAGAGGGTGCAGAATAGAGGAGAAAGCCTGGGAGTCTAAGCATCCAGTTTGCATTCAGTCATTTTATCTTCCTATTTTCAGTACAGTACCCATAACTTTGACTGTGCCTGGTGTATTTTATCTATGGACACTCTCTTTTACCTTTCCAGAAAATAAACTGCTTGTATTTTGGCCATGATGTTAGGGCTTCCTAACCCATCAGCAAGGAATGAGGGAGAAAATGTCGGCATCTAATTGCTTATTTTTTATTGTGATAATACATATATGATATAACATTTGCTACTTTAATCATAGTGTGAATTACATTCACAGTGTTGTTCAACCATCACTACTATTTACTTCCAGAATTTTCCTCACCCCAAATAGAAACTCTGTACTCATTAGGCAATAATTCCCCATTCCTGTTTCTAAAACAGCTTTCCATCAGTCCTCTTTATTCCCACGTCTATCTCCAGTTCTGAATGTTGCTAATGCCACCAATCCCTGAGCCTTTGAGGATTCTGCAGTGTAAATTTGGTTGATTGGTGGATTTTTTCACTGCTACCTTCAGAGTCTTCTTTCTCAGGTCATCTTCATATGTTATCACTTGTCCATCTCCTTTCTAGCTTCCAAAATTATACTGTTGTCTCCACTCTTATTTTACCCAACCTTGTGGATTTATAGCAAAAAAAAAAAAAAAAAAAAAAGAAATCCTTTACTGGTAGTTTTAGTGGAGTTACAGGAAAGTATGAATTTAGATGAGTGTGCTCAGCTCTGCTCTCTGATCAACTTACCAAACACTCTAACTTGCAACTGCTTTTTAGCTGATTCTCTTAAGTAGATGATCATAGTATGTACAGATAGAGTTTTAAGACTTCTTGCAACATGTTCTGTTAAGTTGATGCAGCTCTTCCCTTCAGCTACAAACACATAGAAACACTTGATATTGTTGATATTGTTTGTAAAATATGGCTGCACTTGAAAGAAAGAAAGGGAAATGTCATAGTGCCAGAAATCAAGAGATAAGTCAGAGCCAAAAAGGTACAGGAAGATCATGACCATCTGCACAGGGTTTAGGGTCTATGGACGAGAGTTCTAAAACCCACCCAAGTACAGGAGATGCTTCCTTGGCCCTTGAGATAGGGAAGCTCAAACCGAGCTGTAATAGGTGATTTTTGTGTCCCACATTATTTGCCCCTGGCCAGCCTCTGATTTCCCTAGAGATGAGTGTTTTACCTATCATGCACCTGAGAAGAGGGACCAGAACATGTGAGTCTAGTAGACCAAGGTAAGATGTTTGAAAGAATTTCACACGACAGAGTGACGGTATCTGATTCACATTTCCAAGAGATTCCTGTGGCTGCTGCATGGAGAATAGATATTAGTAGAAGGAGGGAAATAAGTTGGGAGAGCATGCCAATAGTCAAGAGGAGCATTCTGGTTATCTATCACTGTGTAAGAAACCACCCCAAACTCAGAAGCATTAAAACAATAACTTTCTGGCATATAGAGAAAACTGTAAAATTTTAAAATAAAAAACCAAAAAAATTATTTAATTATGCTCATTATCTATGAGTCAAGAATTCAGAAAAAGTGCAATGGACATTGCTTGTCTATGCTCATGATGTCTGAAGCCTCAGCTGGGAAGTCTCAAATGGCTGAGATGATTTAAATGGGTGGGAGCTGCAATAGCGGAGTTAAGCTGGAACTGTTAACTGGAATACCAACATGAGTGCCTCTTGGGCTTCCTCATAGTATGGCAGCTTAGTTACAATAGGGAGCATCCAAAGTGAGTGTTGCAAGAGAAGCAAAAAGAAACTTTTTATGATCTATTCAGAGAAGTCACATAACCTCACTTTCACCATATGCAATTAGTTAAAGTAGTCTTGGGCCTACCCAGGTTCAAGGGGGAAGGAACATCAACTCCACCTCTTGATGCCAGAAGTGTTAAATAATTTGGGGACCATGTTTTAAAACTGCTAAGGCAGAGATTATTATGGCTACAAATAGAGTCACTAACAGTGAAGATGGAGAGTGAAGACAGATTCAAGAGGCATTTAGGAGTCAAGCCAAGAAACTTGCTGTTGAATTAGATGCTAGAGAAAGGGGGTGATGGTGATGTAAAAAGAAAAATCACAAAAGACTTCTAGGTTTTTGGGCCAAGCATTTGGGTAGATGGTAGTGCCATTTCTTGGCTGAGGAAGGAGTTATCACAGGAGGTCCTATTTCATTCTAAATGAAGGGTTTAAAAATTGTTTTTGACCACATAATATATACAGACTCTGCTTGAAATGTTTGAATTTTTATTTAATCTTTAAGACAGTCCTGTGAAGCTGGTATTTATTTTTATGCCTACTTTTATTTTTTGTTTATTTTTTATTTCATTTTTAGATGTAAAAACCAAGATCCTAAGAGTAAGCTATTTGCCTAAGGTTACACAAGTAAGTGGCAGAGCGAGAATTCAAACTTCAAGGACTCTGTGTTTTCTATTTAACTATTCTGCTTCCCAAAGAGTCACTGAAGCTCGTGAAGATTAAGTAATTTAGCTAAGATTGCACAGGAAATAACAGAACTAGATTTTAAAATAAGTTCTGGCCCTAAAGCCACTGTTTTATCCAGTACAGGTGATGATTGACAGCAACAGGTGTTTCGCTGGCAGATGTATCCCTGGGGCCCCTGCAATTGGAAGAATATGAGCTCTGTCAGTGGGGATGCCAAGATACCCATGGTCTTTGAGGCTCTCTGGATGTCCTATGCACATGGCAGTGCTCTTTGAATGGTAGATAGTTCTCAATTTAAAAAAAAAAGAAAAGAAAAGAAACGCCTTGCCATTAAATGACTTGACCTAGAAGTTACTCGCTAAAAATTATCCACAAGTCATCCCATCTACCTGGGGCATGGTGTTATGGATGTTCCTTGAAGACAGAGAGCTACCTGAGTGTTTGCCCAAAGGGAACAGTAGTATCACTACCTTTGAAATATAAAAGAGAAGCCGTTTGCTTTACTTAAATCCCGAATCTTTGATCATCCACGTCAGGTTCTTTGATGTTGGCTGCAATCTGTAATTGCTACAAATTAACACTCAGGTAGGAAACAGGTTAAAGAGGCAGGGAGAAGTGAAATTAAAGACTTAGATCTGAACACAGGCACCTTTTTTCTACCTCTTTTCTCCTCCAAAATGAGGCTTGTTCATTGTCTCTTCCTTCTGCTAGAAGTTAAGTTTCTTGAACCTATGACTTATCTGCCATGTACATTTAATCATTTTAGGGTTCATTTAGACTCTTAAAAGGAGTCTCAAGTGCAGTAGGCCCTCAACAAGTGCTTGTTGAATAGATGAGTTAGTGACTTAATTATTAAGTTGATAACTATTGGTTAAATTTCAGGTGCCAAGTCAGTTACAGACTTCCCATCCTGACTGCTCACCATGTGGACCAGGATAACTTCAGCCAGAGAGCAGCATAGGGTGTCCTGATGTCTGGCATGCTGCCTGCTGGGCAATCCTCCATCCATTACCCTGTTGGTTCTTCCATGTGGCCATCTGTCCCCAGTCTAGGGAGTGCCAGAGGCCCAGGCAACCAGGAGCAGCTGGGTCACCTCCCAGATCAGCCTGTCCCCCTCCTGCCCACACCAACCAGGCTGCATCTGCCTCCTGCCCACTGCTGGCACCAGCCATCTCTACCCAGAGAGATGACTGCCTAGGCCCTTGGATTCAACAGGGGACTCAACTCAGGACATTTGATAACCTTAGCCACAGAAGTGAAAAGAGGAAGCAAGGAGAAAGGCGGTGAAGGAGAAAGATAAAGAGGAAATGAAAAAGACATTAGTTTAAAAAGAAAATGAGTTTCTGAGGAAGAAAAATCAAGGACAAAGTGAGAAACTCTTCCTTCTTATAATGGATTTTTCCCAAGCATGTTAAATTCTTCTCTAGGAACTTGACTGAACTGTGACCAAGAGGTCCTCATGAACTTTGGAGGCAGACAGACCTGGTTTGGACTCCTAGCTCCAGCCTCTGCTTGCACTGTGGCCTTCACAGCCTCTCTGAAGCCATTTCTTCACGCCTGTAAAAGCGGAAAATAACCTGTAGAGCAGCTGCGAGAATTCAGTGAGAGATTGGGGGTGAAGAGTCACTCAACGAAATATTTTTTCCTCTCCTTGCTCTCCCACTAGCCCTTTCCCCTTCCTTTGGTTGGACTTGGTTGTTTCCATTGTGGATTTGTCTGCTTCTGCCACCTCTCGGAAGCACCTGACCCTGGATTGCAAGCTCAGGAAAGAAATCTACTGATGAGGCCTCCGGTGGTTATAAGTGATCACAGCCTGAGTGAGCAGTCAGCTGAGGATGTTCTGGGCACACATCTGCCTTCAGTGCTGCAGCTCATTCCGGGAGTCTCATGAGAGATAAGTCAGAGGGAGGGCAGAGGGGTGGGGGGCCAGGGTCGGGCAAGAAACAGAAGCATGTGCAGCCTCAGAATACACAGCCCGTAAGGGAGGAAGAGGGTGGGAATCCCTGCATCTTGTATGTGCTCATGACAAACGTCAAGGAGGAGGAAAGGGGAGGAATGAGACGGCACAGGCACACGCACATGCGTGAATGCAAGCCTCCAGGACACCGTGGCCAAGGGTGTGGGCCCGAGGGAATTTCTCTGCAGTCCAAAGACTGGGCTCCATCCCACTTCCACTATCCTGAGGCTCTTTTCCCTCTATGGTCTTGGTCTCCTCATCTGTAAACGAGGAAGTCAGAAAAAGGGGCTCTCGTGCCTCTTCGCACTCTGAGAGTCTACCACATAGAGACCCTTCTGCCCAGGACCCCAGATTATGGTGCCAAGGTGACCTTGATAGTGTGCTGGGTCTGACCCAGGAAAGCTGGAAGGGTAGGGGGCCAGAGCACCCATAACACAAAGCATCGGTGAGCGATGGGCAAGACTGACCCAGCGCTGAGAGCAGTAGATGTGAGGCTGCAGAAAACTTGGGTGCTTACACATCTGGTGCCAAATCTCCTGAACTCCTTGATTCCTTGTGCCAGAACCCATTTTTTACTGAGAAGCCAAAGCATTCAAGGGAGTCAACCTCAGGCCTTCTGTGCCCATGCCTCAGAGATGGGAAAAGGCCCTGGATTAGACTCCAGAGCAGAGCTGGGAAAACCAGCATCCCAGCATGAACAGAACAATAAAGTTAATCATAGCCACCTCCAGTCATTTGTGGGGAGCACAGGAGAGAGGCTCGCATTTCATTCTCCCCACAGCCCCATGAGGGAGGTGCTATTGAGAGGTGAAGCCAGCTGGACTTCTGGGTTGGGTGGGGACTTGGAGAACTTTTCTGTCTTACAAGAGGATTGTAAAATGCACCAATTAGCACTCTGTAGCTAGGATTGTAAAAAGCACCAATCAGCACTCTGTGGCTAGCTAGAGGTTTTGTAAAATGAACCAATCAGGACACTGTAAAATGGACCAATCAGTGCTCTGTAAAATGGACCAATCAGCACTCTGTAAAATGGACCAATCAGCAGGACATGGGTGGGGACAAATAAGAGAATAAAAGCTGCTCCCCAACCCCCACCCCATGCCAGCAGCAGCAACCTGCTTGGGTCCCCTTCCCCACTGTGGAAGCTTTGTTCTTTTGCTCCCCACAATAAACCTTGCTGCTGCTTGCTCTTTGGATTCGCATCACCTCTAAGACCTGTAACACTCACAGGGAAGGTCCACGGCTTCATTCCTGAAGTCAGTGAGACCACGAACCCACTGGAAGGAACCAACTCTGGACACACTATTACTATCCTCGCTGTGCAGATGAAGAAACTGAGGCCCCAGACGAGGACTGTGTGTGTTGAGGGGGCGGCGGTGATAGGCATGGATTCCAGGAGAGGAAGTGACTGTCACCCTTTGCTTCCCGTGGTGCAAGGTGGGCTCCTGCCTCTCACCAAGATGCTCCAAGTGCATGAATCCTCCCAAGTAAAAAGCATGTCTGGATGCAGGGTAGCCAAACCAGGGCAAGACCCACATCAGGGCCCAACCATCTGTTCGTCCCAGTTTGTCATGGTCACAGAGCTCGCAAAGGGCATGCTCAGATGGTCACTTCTTCAAGGTAGTCAGGGCAGATGACCACTACTTAGAGATAGTCAGATAGGATTTCTGGCTCTGGATGGGGAAACTGAGGCTCGGGAGCTGGGGTGGCTTGCCCACAGTCGCCTGGCTGGCTGGTGTGGAGCAGAGATTAGGACCCCTGGGTCCCAGCGCCAAAAGCAGCACCCTGGCCTCTGTTCTGCACCATGCCTCTTACAGCAGGTGCGGCCACACCACTTTTAATAGTGCGTCCTCCAGAACTCCCTGACGCCACCACAGAATGCTCCCTAGGCAACCTAACCACTCACAGTCTTGGCAGACAGACAAATCAAAATGCTGCAAAGGTCAGAAAAACTTTCTGCTACCCTGTCTTTCTCTTCTCACAAGCTCAGCCTCCTTCCCTGACACCCTCTTTTTCACCCTCCCTAAATGTTGGAAAATGACATTGAGGTCAGAAAAGGGAAGTCACCTGCCACGTGACTTCACCCACTGAGATCTGTGGCTCATGCAGGGATTCTGTGCCAGACCGCCCAGAGATCAAATGTCCACTCCTCCGGAGCTGGGCGACCTTGGCGTGCTGTTTAAGCCTCAGCCTCAGTTATGTTGAATGTGAAGCCATAGAGTAAGTGTCCTCCTCACAGTGCTGTGGTGAGACTTCCGTGAGGCGAGGATACCTCTTTAAGTATAACCTTGATATGGATGATAATTATTGTAGCCAGCTCATCGGATAATCTCACTTGGTTTACAAATATGAGCACCTTTGCTTTTTTTAAATTCTCAACGCTGATCTCCTCTCTGTCCATGATATATATAGATAGATAGAGATAGATAGATACAGTTATTTTCTTTGGTTACTTTTAGATATTAATAGTTTCTGTGTGTATTAAAAATCTGGAAAAGTCAGGTAGAAAATGTTCAGTCTAGGCCAGGCTTGGTGGCTCATGCCTGCAATCCCAGCACTTTGGGAGGCCAAAGCAGTTGGACCACCTGAGGTCAGGAGTTCAAGACCAGCCTGGCCAACATGGTGAAACCCCATCTCTACTAAAAATACCAAAAATTAGCCAAGCATGGTGTCAGGCCCCTGTAATCCCAGCTACTCAGGAGGCTGAGGCAGGAGAATCGCTTGAACCTGGGAGGCATAGGCTGCAGTGAGCAGAGATCGCACATTGCACTCCAGCCTGAGCAACGAGCAAAACTCCGTCTTAAAAAAAAGTTCAGTCTCTCATTTGCGCTGAAGCTCCTCCCTTCCCTATTCCTGGAAACTGCACTGGATAAAGAAGATGCACTATTCACTCCTGCTGCACCTGGTTTGTCTAGGAATGGGACAGAGAATGGGAGAGAAGGAAAATAAGGGTCAAAGAAGTTCTCAGCCAGGCACAGTGGCTCATGCCTGTAATCCCAGCACTTTGGGAGGCTGAGGTGGGCAGATCACAAGGTCAGGAGATCGACACCATCCTGGCTAACATGGTGAAATCCCGTCTCTACTAAAAATACAAAAAATTAGGCGGGCATGGTGGCATGCACTTGTAGTCCCAGCTGCTCGGGAGGCTGAGGCAGGAGAATCGTTTGAACCCAGGAGGCAGAGGTTGCAGTGAGCCGAGATCGCACCACTGCACTCCAGCCTGGGTGACAGAGCAAGACTCCGTCTCAAAAAAAAAAAAAAAAGTTCTCATGAGTGGTATGGTTGCAGTCTGCCACTGGTGCCCTCTGTAGGGGTTTTGGGCACCCTCTTCTCTGGCTTTGGGGACCTCTGTCTTCATGGTGTCCTTGTGCAAGGAAGTACTTACAGGTAACTGCGTCACCTCTCCTTCCAGAGCTCACGTCCAGTGGCACAATGCATGCAACTTCATTTTGTTGGGGTCCTTCTTGCATGAGCCCCTTTCCAAATGGCTTCAATCCCACCACCCTCTTAAGCCACAGGAAAACTTCAACTGGAATCTGGAAGGGCCCTTCTCCCAACCCTCCCTATTCTAACCAGACAGGCAGCTCCATTTAGTTCCAGTCTTTAGATGCTTTAGTCTTCATAAAGGAAATCAGTCCTGCCAACACCTTGATTTTAGCCCGGTGAGACCCATCGAGGACTTCTGACCTCTAGAACTGTAAGATAATTTGTTTTATTTTCAGCCACTACATTTGTGGTAATTTGTTGCAACAGCAAGAGGAAGCTGATACAAATGGGCACTATTTTATCCTAGTTTCAGATGAGAAAGCTGAGGCTCAGAGAGATTAAGTAACTTCCCTAAGGTCACACAGCTAGGAAAGGCAGTACAAGAATGGGAATTCGGACCTAGGGCTGTCTGGCTCCAAATCCGGGGCTGTCATCACTAGACCATACTGCACTTTGATGAGGGCTGTGGTGTGCCCCCCACTGCACACCTGTCATCTCACTAAGTCCTCACAGCAAGCCCACAAAATCAATATCATGAACTGCTTTGCAGATGTAGAAGCTGGAGCCTCAGAGAAGTGAAGAGACTCAATGACCTCTCACAGCCAGAACATAGGAAGAAGGGAAGCCCCTGTGATTTGGTTTGAATTTGTGTCGCCTTCCAAATCTCATGTTGAATTGTAATCTCAGTGTTGGGGGAGGGGCCTGGTGGGAGGAGATTGGATCAAGGGGGCAGACTTCACCCTTGCTGTCCTCATGATAGTGATTTCTCATGAGATCTGGTTGTTTAAAAGTGTGTAGTACCTTCCCCCGCTCTCTTCCTCCTGCTCCAGCCATGTAAAATGTGCATCCTTCCTCTTTGCCTTCTGAAATGATTGTAAGTTTCCTGAGGCCTCCCCAACCACACTTCCTGTACAGCCTGCTAAACCGTGATCCAATTAAACCCCTTTTCTTTGTAAATTACCCAGTCTCAGGTAGTTCCTTATAGCAATGCAAGAACAAACTAATATACTCTGCCTGTTGGGTTTGGGGGTACCCATATCAGCCCGCCCCTGGCATTCTCCTCAAGCCAAGTCACTTGTTTCATCTGGGCTACATATACTAAATGGCCTACTATGTGCTGGCACCATGAGGGGTCTGAGACCACAGGCCCTGGATTCTCCACAATCTAGGTTTTCCTACATTGCAAAGGAAATGTCTGCTGCCTTTTTCCATTCTCAGCCTCTGCATCTTGACTCTAATATCTGAATCATGGTATCCCAGAGGTCATGGAGCAGGGCCTGACTTATCCTTCTAGTTCAATTTACATTAGCCCAAAATTCTGGCCCAGAAGGTAAGCTTTTCAGCTACTGCCATGAGCCTGGTGGTCTCTGGACAGTGGAATCTGATTGCATTGCATCTGTGTGTTTTCAGGTTCCCTCCCCACACCCTCATGTGTGACTCCTTAAGACTTTCCAAGGAAAAAGGATCTGTGCTATTAGCCACCATGCCCCTTCATTAATGGAAAATCTGTCCCTGGGCTCTACCCCAAGGATAAGAGATGCCGACAGCAGAGGCAGCAGTGCCAGAAAATAATGTCCCTGTAGTGGCTGGACATGAAATCACTACGACAGATGTAAGGTGGTCCTGGGTGGTTTTGGTTTTCCCAGTTGATGCACCCTGTGCAGGCTGTTTGTATCTGTACTCCTGAAAAGTGATAAGGAGGGCCATTCGTTGGCGGGAAGCCTACCTGGCAGATGCCTCTTGAGTGGACACTCCTCCTGTTCATCATGGATCTTCAGACCCTCAAAGCTCCAATGTCTGTGATCAACTGGAAAGAGGTTATTACAAATGACCAGGTCCTCTTGGTGTTCATATCTGGAAAATCTGACCTGGGGAAAGGATTGTTGATTTCCACTCAAGGACGTGGAACCTCAACACCAAGGAGAGGTCAGAGAGAGGAACCTTACTTGTTGTTGAAGAGAAATCCATTGTCATCTGTCTGTCTACTGCTTGACGTGCCCCAAAGACCTAGTTTTTCCAGATGAGATAATGTGGTGGCCAGGACTCAGCACTCCATGCCTCTCCTTTAACCTACTTAATCTTAACATTTTGATTCTAGATTTGGGTCCTACTCTGGCAAAGAAAAGTAAGGAAAGGGGTGGAGGTGCCCTCTTTTTTTTTTTCTGTTTGTTTGTTTGTTTGTTTGTTTGTTTGAGATGGAGTCTTGCTCTGTTGCCAGGCTGGAGTGCAGTGGTGCGATCTTGGCTCACTGCAACCTCCGCCCCCCCAGGTTCAAGCGGTTCTCCTGCCTCAGCCTCCCGTGTAGCTGGAATTACAGGCACCTGCCACCACACCCAGCTAATTTTTGTATTTTTAGTAGAGACGGGGTTTCACCATGTTGACCAGGATGGTCTCGATCTCTTGACCTCGTGATCTGCATGCCTCAGCCTCCCAAAGTGCTGGGATTAGAGGCGAGAGCCACTGCACCTGGCTGGTGCCCATCTTATATAACAGGAAAACTTAAAGAAATGCTGAAATAGAAGACACTAGAAATGGGCCAACATTAGGAACAGCCTGGAGGGAGAATGAGAGGAGAGAGCAAGGTTGACACTGGCTTTCAGATGATGGACAGGTCAAGAAAGTGAAGATGGGAAAAGATTTTGACATCCACCCATCCATCCATCCACAGAAGTTTAACAAGATCCTCCATAGTCAATTCAAACAGACTTATGAAGGGTAAGGCCTCCTCCTTGGTGAAATACTAGTGCTCCTGCCATTTCAAGAGAAGAGCCTAATTACAAGCTTATTCTGAGGTGTATAGGAGAAGGTGCTATGATTTGCCTTCATTTTTACCTGAAAGCTTAAATAACATTAGTCCAATCCATAGTTTGGTAAACATAGTTTCAGGTATACCTGAAAGCTTAAATAACATTAGTCTAATCCATAGTTTGGTAAAATAGGTGCAAGTCTGAAAAGAATAAGAGTCTACCACTGAAGCAGTTCTCATGGTCTGGCCAGGGTCAGGGAATGATTTTCCCTCCAGCAAGGGGTTTGCTGTGCAGGCTGCTGGAGGTGAAGGCAAGAAGGGAATGGTTAGAGCTCATAGAAGAAGAGGGCAGCATCTAAGGATTGAGGGATCCAAAAGAGAAAGAAAAGAATTTGCTGAATGAGCAAAGGTCTTTGGAAGAAAAATAATAATAAAAGAGGAAAAGCAAGGGAAAGGAAGAGCGATAAGGAATTTATTCAATGGGGTGAAGCATCCACCCGAGAACCAAGTCAGTAAAAAAGTCAAAGAGAAACTTCCCAGGTGGAGAGAATGCTGATGTGGGGAGAGCAGACCACATGCTTCAGCCTAAAGGGGTAGGTACTTGTCAAGGCTGTGGGTGCAGTAGCCCCTTTGGGAGTAAGTAAGCAGCCCAGCTGCTAAGGCAGTAGGATAAGGGAAATTACCTTTTTTTTTTATTTTTTAGAGACAGGGTCTTGTTCTGTCTCTCAGGCTGGAGTGCAGTGGCATGATCATGGCTCACTGTAGCCTCGACCTCCTTGACTAAAGCAATCCCCCTGCCTCAGCCTCCTGAGTGACTGGAATTACAGGTGCACATCATCATGCCCAGCTAATTTCTTTTTTAGTTTTGGTAGAGATGTGGGCCTCGCTATGTTGCCCAGGCTAGTCTCGAACTTCTAGCCTCAAGTGATCCTCCTTCCTTGGCTTCCCAGAGTGTTAGGATTACAGGCATGAACCACTGCCCCAGGTTGAAACTACCATTTTACCAAATGGCACCAGAGAGCCTCTTAGGGAGGGAACCCTCTTTATTTGTAAAAATACCATCACAGTTTCTTAGGTGGCACAATGTGGGATTGTGATGGACTGGATTGGAAGGAGACAACAAAGAGAGACGTAAGCACCTTAGCTAATAAATGCGTGGAAATGGAAATGTAGAGAAGAGGAAAAGGCAGGAAGGAGAGAGGAAGCCTAGAAACATCACCGGGGGCTTCAGTTGTTAGAAATGACTGAGAGACAGGAAAGGGGAATATTACATTTTATTTTATTATTATTATTATTATTATTATTATTATTATTATTATTATTATTTTGAGATGGAGTCTCGCTCTGTCACCCAGACTGGAATGCAGTGGTGCGATCTTGGCTCACTGCAAGCTCTGCCTCCTGGATTCACGCCATTCTCCTGCCTCAGCCTCCCGAGTAGCTGGGACGACAGGCGCCCGCCACCACGCCCGGCTAATTTTTTTTGTATTTTTTTAGTAGAGACGGGGTTTCACCGTGTTAGCCAGGATGGTCTCAATCTCCTGACCTTGTGATCCACCCACCTCGGCCTCCCAAAGTGCTGGGATTACAGGCTTGAGCCACCGCGCCCGGCCTGAATATTACATTTTAAAAGATGGGTTTGCAGTTCTGTGACATTCCTCCCCTCAATGTGCCCTCAGATCACAAGGAACAGTATATGATGTACTTCATGTAAGCTGCATTTGAGAGGCACAAAAGGGCAAAATGGTGGGTCAAGAAGAGCATAATGTGCCTTATCTGGGTTGTAACCAAGGTGCTATTAAAGGCCCAGGGTACTAAATAGATAACAAGAATTATCAGGTCCTACAAAAATCAAGGTGCTGAGCTAGACTGGCCTCAACCTTACCCCAGGACAAGCCAGGATTTGTGTCTATTTCACCTAGGCCTTAAGACAGTGCATCTCAAACTCTCAAGCCCCAGGAAATTACCTGGAATTCTTTTCAAAACCCAAATAGGAACCCACTCTCTGGGCATCTGATTCAGAAGGTCTAGATGGAGCCCATGAGCTTGCATTTCTAACAAGCTCCCAGAGGATGCGGTTGCTGCTGGTCTGGGGACTACTCTGTGAATGGCTATGCTTAAGAGACAGAATGACCCAGACTCTCCCAGTAAGCTCAGGATCTTTCTTTCCTGCATCTACCTCTCTTGCAGGTAGCCCAATGCCCTGTGAAGGTTCAGTACCTAGACTTTCTCATCATCATTGATGGCTGCCCTACCCGGGAAAGGAAGGAGGGCCTGATGCGGGATGGTCATTGGGTCCGCCCCTCAGTTCCATGGAAAGCAGCTGAGCTAGCTCTTGGAAAGATGAAAATGAGAAGTCACCAGCACTTTTTCCCACCACTCAGCATCCTATTTGTCAATTGATTTCCCCATCCTTTTGACCTAAGTTGTGAGCTCCATGAGGGCAAAGTCTGACACATAATAGGTGCTTAAAAAAATGCTAGGCAGATGGGGTGGGGTGAGTGAATTACCCCCTCAAACTTCTGAACAGGTCAAACATTCCACCTGGGCCAAGGTGGGCAGGAAGATTGGGAGCTGGGGATGGAAGCAACAGGGTGGCCCCAGGATCAAGGTCGTCCGCCCTTTAGACCTTCAGATCCCCTGGTCTCCGGCTGCCTCCCTCCCATTGCAGAGCCTCCAGAGTCTCTGGGCTCCTCTCTCCAACTCTAGGCCTAAGAATGTGATTGTGTTGGCAAAGGTGGAAGGTGCCATCTCGTAGGAGAGAAAGAGGAGGAGTAAGGAGGGCCTCTGACCAGCACAGGGAGATGAAAGGAAAGAAACAGCATCTCCCCAAGGCAACAGAGGCTGTCTTGGAGCAGATGAAACAGAGTTTGTGAGGGAGGCTGCCCCCCAGCCCTTCACCATTCTCCCATTCTGCCTCCTCCCCCATTACCCACCTCCTACTCAGGACCAGTGACTAATTGCATCGCGTTTCTTTTTGACTTGCGTCACCCAGCAGAGAGTGTGTGGTTGTTTTTACAGCTTATTCTTTCAGGGATTCTAAGTGACATTTTGTAAGTGCTCTTCCCCTGCCTTAGAGCAGCACACCCTCCTCTCCTCTCTCCCCCTCACTCTCTCTTCTCTCCCCCTCACTCATTTCCCTCTTCCGGGGGCTGCTGGCAATCAGAACAGCTCAGGGGACAGAGGGGCAGGCCCCCCAAAAGCAGCCAAGAGATTTTCCTGCTCCCTGGCCCTTGGGAGACCTGACGAGGGAGAACCCCGTGAGAGATACCCCTTCACCTTGCAAGAGAGGGCCCACGCTGAAAGCCATACTGGAAATCTGTTCTTTCTTCCTTCCTTCTTTCCCTCCTTCCTCTAACCTTTCTTCATTTCTTCTTTCCCTCCTTCCTTGCTTTCTTCAATTCTTCTTCTCCTCCTTCTTTCCTCCCTTCCTTCTATTCCTCTTGATATCCCTCCTTCTCTCCATCCCTCCTCCTTCTCTTCTTCATTCCTTTTTATGATCATAGCACTGAGTACCTGCTAAGTGCCAACCCCAAGTATGGAGTCACAGGCAAAACAAACCCCATTTCTCCTCTCCAGGTGATGAATGGAGTAGGAGGCCCATTGTTATCAATGAGTAAACTGGCTGTTACAATGCAATGAGTATATCCTATACTCTGGAAGGTTATAGGGGTCTCACATTGCATAAAGCAGGCATCAAATCTAACCTGAAAAGATGATCGGGAGGCTTCTGGAGGGGATGTTATGAAATCAGGACAGAATTTTGTAGAAAAAGGGGTAGAGAATAGAGAGAAATAAAGCAACAAGTGCATCTTCATGGTTCAAATATAGTAGGAAAAGCATAAATTGAGACCTCCGCCAGCTCACTGTGAGCTGTGCCATCAGGCAAATCGCTCCCATCCATGACTCTCAGGTTTCCTTCTTGGTAAAATGATGGATTTGGGCCAGTTCACCTGTAAAATCCCCTCCAGCTTTAAAACTCATAGTCTGATCTTTCATTGTCAAAGAAAGGCAAGGCAAGCATCGCACTCTGAAGGAGAGCTGTTAGTGAAAGGGTCAATGGGCTTGGAATCTGAGGACCTACATTTAAATCCAAGCCACTTGCTGCTTGTGCAACTTGGGTAAGTAGCCTCAATCTCCTCATCTGTAAAATGGGGATAGGAATGTTACCTATCATGCTGGATTATTTGTAGAATGGTATGAAATCATGCATTTGCAAGAGTATATTGGGCACAGAGTGACTAAGTTCTGAGCTACCGTTGCCAGGGGTGTGTCTCTTGGCCCACACAGATGTTAAGGACCTAGGCATCTCTTTTTGTTTGAATTTCAAGCAAGGATTCTTCCCATGAAAAGAAGAGAGATGCTTAAAACCCCAAATCCCAATAGTCAGAGAGCATGGGAAAAGAGCCACCAACAAAACATTGCTGATCCCAAAGGGCTTTTTTTTTTTTTTTTCCTGCCAGAAGAACCTCTGACAGTGACAGGAAATAGTAACATCACAAGACCCTCCCCAGATCAGAAAGACTTCCCACTTCAAAGGCCTCAAAGAAAGAAGCAGACATCTCAGTGCAGAGCAGACTATGATGGATAAGAATACAGAGGGGTATTTGGAACAAAATCCAAATCAGACCACAACTCTCTCAAATCCAAAAAAGTAAGAACTAAAAGACTTACCTGCCCCTTAGTGAGGAGGTGCACAGACAGACGGATATCAGGACCACTGATGCTCTCTCTGCTTGTGGAGATCACTAGTCAACAGTCACAAGGGTGAGCCCTTCCCAAGAAATACTTTGGGCAACATCAAAAGTTTCCAATTGAAGAACTCTTGGTACCTGCACATACCTGGGCTAGTGGACCCTACCTGACAATTACAGTCAAGGCTCCAGTGCCAAGAGGGAGCAAAACCAGGCAAGCTATGCCCTTCCTGAACTCTGTCTGGGGACGCACTGCTGTTATGAAATATCTAGTGTATTGATTGGTATATGACTGCCAGATGTCATGTGAGCAATATCTTACTTGTATCTATTATTTGCAAAGTGATTTTTCATTCATTATCTCCTTTAATCCTTACAATAACCCCATGAGAAAGTTGATATAACAGTGTTCATTGTGGTAGCCAGCAGTGCTATCCACCGAATATTTCCAGTTCTCCCCGCTTTCTGGGTACATGGTAAAACTGCACTTCCCTGCATCCTTAGAGTTAGAGGTGACCACATGACCTGCTCTGACCAATGAAATGTGAGCAGGATCATGTGGTTACCTCTAGGTAGAAACTGTAAGAGCCCATGTGCCTTCATTGCCCCCCACTCCCCCATCCCACTGCCACAGAAATTGGCAACATTTCTGATGGCAACTATTTTGTCAATCTGAGTCCTTAGAATAAAGACAACATGTAGTGCAGCTTTTGGTGGACCCAGGATGGACATGAAAAATAAATTAGAAATAAAACTTTGATGTGATACGCAACTGAAATTTTGGGGTTGTTTGTTACTGCAGCATCAGCCCATGCTGACTGATACACTTACGTTACAAATAAGAAAACCAAGGCTGAGATAGGTTAAGTGAACTAACTTGTCTTAAGCAACACAGCAAGACAGTGGCAAACCCAGGATATAAAGGGTGTTCTCTTTTTTTTTTTTGAGATGGAGTCTCAGTGGCGTGATCTCCACTCACCGCAAGCTCCACCCCCCGGGTTCATGCCACTTTCCTGCCTCAGCCTCCCAAGTAGGTGGGACTACAGGTGCCCACCACCACGCCCAGCTAATTTTCTTGTATTTTTAGTAGAGACGGGGTTTCACCATGTTCCCTGGGATGGTCTTGATCTCCTGACCTTGTGATCTGCCCGCCTCAGCCTCCCAAAGATAAAGGGTGTTCTTTCTGACTGTAAGTGCAGTGTTGCAAACCTCTTTTGAATCTTGAAGTCACCCCCTTTGGAACTAGAACTACAGAACTTCCTTTATCTTCATCATTAATCCCTATTTGCAGCTTCAGGCTGAAAAAAAATCACACAAGATGAGTCAGTTCATGAGTATCCTCACTGGGTTGAAGCTTCTAAGAACCTTGAAACTTCTCAATTACAGTCAAAGCTCTTGCCATCAGCAAATAGGTAAGGCCCTATGCTATGCCTCCATTTCCCTACTAAGGGCAGAATAGAGAAGATGGCTTGAGTTTTCATCAGCCCTTTCTACTTTCCTATTTAGGGCTATGAGAGGAAACAAGTACAGGCACACCAGAGCAATTAGGCGATGGCTTAAGCAGGGGAGGCCAAAAGTCCTGCCCACAAAGAATTACACCCACATTAGCTATAGGCCATGCTGCCAGGTGGTGGTAGAGAAGCCTCAGAGGTCTGGGAATTCTGGGAATAATTGTCAATGGAGCTCAGTCATTAGTGACAAGAAGTGGATGGGGCCTTAGAGGTACAGCCATGTCCAGCGTAGACTTTCCTCTAAGAAAAAGAATAGATCCAGCTCCTTCACGTGGAGGTAAAAATAGCTCAGAATAGCAGCCTAAGCCTTTTAATGGAGGTTTTGGGTGCACCACGCAGCCAACCTCACCTAGCCCAGGCTTGCATAATGGTCTCCTGGGCAGCCCTTCAGGCCTGTGGTCACTACACAATGTCCTTCATAGGTGCCTCTGAGTTGGCCCAGCCTTGTCCAGCAGTTTCAATGTGCTAGGCCTCAGGACAGTTGTGGTTTCTTGTTTCATGGTGTCTCAGCTCCCCAAAAGGAGCTCCAGGATGGCCAGGACAAGAAAGACTTCCTGTAAATTGAGCATTTACCAGGTCACATGCATTGCCCTGGACATTTTCCTTAATCATTTAGACTTAAGTCATTTAGACTTCACAATCCTTTTGTTGGGCTGATCCCGTTCTATTTATTTTGCATTGAGGAAACTGAGACTCTGGAGAAAAGCACCATAGCACAGTGCCTGGCAAGTATTAAATACTCACATAAACAATAATTCTTATTATTACTGAGGTCATCAACAGTCATCGTCATCATTGAGAACATCCAGACTTCAAATCATTTCATAGTGTTTCCAAACCCCTTCTTTTAGACATCAGAAAACTCTTTAGAGCAAAATTTATCAAACTTTGATGCAAATCAGAATCACTTCAGAAGTTCTAAAAAAAAAACACACACACACACAGAGATGCATGGGTTCTATCCTAGTCCAGAAAAATAAAAGCAAACAGGCTTGGGGCCCAGGCTTTGGTATTTTACTGTGCTTTCCCGATAATTCTAATATACCTCCTATGTTTGACAGCCCTTAACTTAAATAGAAGAAAGTTTCACTGTCGCCCACATACCTACCCTCAGTCCCAATACCTCACTCACTCTCCTATGTACTGGGATGGAGTCTCTAAAGTCTGAGATCTCCTGCCTTAAATCCTGGATAACTAATCTTTGACCATTAGTTCCCTAAGAAAAGTGGTGTCGGTGGCTGAGTGTGGTGGTTCATGCCTGTAATCCCAGCACTTTGGGAGGCCAAGACTGGCGGATCACAAGGTCAGGAGATTGAGACCATCCTGTCTAACACAGTGAAACCCGTCTCTACTAAAAATACAAAAAATTAGCCGGGCATGGTGGTGGGCACCTGTAGTCCCAGCCACTCAGGAGGCTGAGGCAGGAGAATGGCGTGAACCCTGGAGGCGAAGGTTGCAGTGAACTGAGATCAGGCCACTGCACTCCAGCCTGGGTGACAGAGCAAGACTCCATCTCAAAAAAAAAAAAAAGAAAAGTGGTATGGGTGGTTGCTGGTGTAAGCAGCCTCTAAGATGGCCCACAGATTTCATTGCCATATCTTAGTATTCACACAGTGTAATCCCTTCTCCTTGAATGTAGGCTAGATTTACTGGCTCACTTCCAACAAATAGAATGTGGCAGAAGTCATGGAATGCCACTTCTGACACTGGGTTATGAAAAGACTGTGGCTCCCATCCTGAGCGCCCTCTCTTGCTCTCACACTTGCTCCTTCTGAAGGAAGCCTGCTGATACCACGTGAGCTGCCCTGTGGAGAGGCCCAAGTAGTGAGGAATTGACATCTCCAGCTGACCTCCAGCAGTGACCTCAGGGCTACCAACAGCCATGGGAGTGAGCTTGGAAGCGAATCCTCCTGCCTCAAGCCTTGGGGTGGCCATAGCTCCTGTCGGCCTTGATGACAGCCTGTTAGAGAGCCTGAGCCAGAGAGACCTGGATTCTTCACCAACAGAAACTGTGAGACAGTAAGTGCTTGTTAGATAAGTCACGAATTTTGGAGGTGATTTGTTAAAAAGGAATACATAACTAATACGATTATGTTTGTAGGTAAAGAATTGAAATAGGTAAAGCTGCTGCCCTCAAGGATGCCCATATCTGAATCCCTGAACTTCTAAATTTGAAGTTGTGATTGTGTTAAGGATTTTGAAATGAGATTTTCCCAGATTATCCTGGTAGGCTCAATGTTATTATAAGGATCCTTAAATAGGAAAGACAGGGACAGAAGAGTTTGAATCAGAGATACAGCAGCATGAGAAAGACTTGACACACCATTACTGACTTTGTAGATGCAAGAAGAGACCATGACCAAGCAATGCAGTCTCTAGAAGCTGTTCTTCCCAGGGGCCTCCAGAAGGAACATGGGCTGTAATGAAATCTTGATTTTAGCTGAGTGAAATCCATCTCAGTCTTCTGACCTCTAGATATATAAGATAATTTGTTTTAAGCTACCAAGTCTGTAGCAATTAGTTACAGCAGCAACAGGAAACTAACACAGGCATGAACAAGACACTACTGGGAAGAGTTTTTCCTGCACAAATACAGTAGTGTTGACATCTCTGTAGGAAGCTAGGCTTTGAAGAGACAAGTACAGTTATTGGGATAAAGCAATGGGGTTCATGAGAATAAGGATGTCACTAGTTTGCCCCCTTAGGAGAAACCAATTGGAATAGTATAGTGTCTTAGCCCTGGAGCATTTCCCTAACATACCCACCAGCTGTCCCACAAAAGCATGCCACATACTAAACCCTTCGGAGGGTTACTGAGAGGGTGAGATAATGCAGGACAGAGTCAATCCTGCTTGACATGTCTATAGCGTCATCTCCACGGACTAGCAAGGCAGAGAGCTGCCTACACAATCCCCAGCTGACCTTCCCACTGGTATCACACACTCCCATCTCCTTCCTACCACACAACTTCCAGAAGATAGAGGTTGGGTCAGGAGTGATGAGACAGCATTGAAGAGCCCCTCCCCACAACCACCCCCAGACCTCAAAGCTATTAGAATTTCCATGGCCAAATCTGACTTTACTCAAACAAGTAACCTCCCCACCTTGATCCCAGACCACCCAAGAGTCTACCCACTGAATTTCTATTGTAATTAAGACTTCTCACTCTACATATCTAATCTAATTTTGTCCCTAGTGAATCAATGTAGTAGCAACTGAGAAACCAAGGCTCAGAGAAGTTAACTGGTTGCAAAGCCAAGGCTGGAATCTAGATTTCCTGATTCCAGTCCTACATCCTGTCCACCAAACCACACATTTCCCCACTTTTAGCAAAAGAACTCAAAATAAAATCTAATCGCCAGGGCTGTGAGACAGACAGAACTAAGTTCCAAGGCTGGCTCCGTCACAGAACTCCTGTCATTTCCCTGAGCCTCAATTACTCCATCCCTGAAATGAAGATCTAGTGGGAAAACATGAGACTGAGTCTGTGATAGTGTCAGAGAGCTGAGGAGAAACACAGAATACCCAGAAAGTCAGTAGCCACCCCCACTCAGATTTCCAGACCCAAAGCTGGAATCCATGAGAAGAAGAAAAAAAAATTCTCCAAAGTTTTTTTTTTTCTTTTCTTTTCTTTTTTTTTTTTTTTTTTTCCACAACAAACTTTGAAAACTAGAATGTGGGTGTGAGCACTACTTTAAGGATTTTTTAAGTGACACGTGGAGCACCTGTCAGGGAGCCAGGACTGGAATGCTGGTTTTAATTACACCGAATATTTCACTTTCTTATGCAGAGGCATAATCAATTATCTTATTTAAAGGCATTACGATAATGTGTGTGTAAAATGGAACCATTCCCTGTATTGCATTAGATTCTGCTAATTATAGGAGAATGTTTGGAGCTAAAATGTCAACTTGTCATCCGGATGGCTTGTAATTCAGGATTTGCATTCATAGACGGGAAGGAAACTCTGAAAAAAATTGCATTCAGCTCGAGCTCGTCTGGCCTCTACCTTACAGGCTCCAGCAGCAAGCAGACAATTGATCTCTGCTCTGCCTCTGCTCCTTTCCACCACAGTGGGCTCTCCATCCTCAAGAGGGCAAGGGAGGGCTGTAGGAGCAGAGGCAGCAAAACACACCAGCTACAAAAATGGAAACACAAGATCCCTGCTGAAAACCTACCCACTCACCTCATTCGTTTTCTTCCTAGTAACAGAGATTCCAAACGCAGTTTGTAAAGAGATTAGATTCCTGAGAACTGATGGTCTTTGGCTTTCTTGGGAATGTCAGTTGGATTTAATTCAATTCAACAAATATTTCCCTCCCAAGCAAATGCCTACTGTGTGCACCACACCAGGTGTTTAGTGTAGAGGGCTCTGGTTCACAGTGTGGGGTCTGGAGCAGACCGCCTGCATCAGCCTCTGGAACTTACTAGATGTGTGCACTGTGAGTCAAGCTAACTCTCTGTGCCTCTGATTCCTTGTTTGTAAAATGGGGACATCAAGGTCATTATAAGGATGAGACAAATGATGTCTGTGAAGTGCTTAGAAGGAGCCTGATGTCAGTTAAGCAGTCAACAGACCTACCTGACATTGTAATCATGACCACGACATATGACAGCTCCAAGGGAAACAGACATTGAACAAGTAGGACGGATCCCCTACCCTTCCAGGGGTATTCACCCTAATACCCTGCTTTCGCACAGCCATTGGCGTTAAAGCAAGCTATTTCACCTCCTGGATATCACTGTGTCCTCCCCAAACTCATATGATTGCCCTTCTCCCAAAACAACACAAAGGACCTTTCAGAGCAATGAGGTGAGTGATTTCCCTTTTCAAGATACCCTTCTGCCAAGGGGAAGCAAGAATAACAGCCCCTCTGGACAGGGGAGGGAATCTGTCCCCTGGTTGAATTCTCTTCTCTCTAGCCCATCTGCCCAACTCTTCCCAGATGCTGCATACGCAGCCCTGAGTACAGAGGACCAGGGCTGGGATACATCAGGAGCCCTTTCACTGATAGCAACTATAGGATGAAAACAACCTGCATAACCCAGTCAGCATCCGCAGGACAGGGTCAGCTGGGGCCAGGGTGAGCTGGGGCCAGGGTGAGCTTAGGCCAGGGTGCCTATGGGAGAGGTGTTAGGATCCAGCCTCCTTCTCCACCACCTAGGCACCATTCCCAGGGCCACTCTAGGTCAGCTGGTTGATTCCTAGGCCAGCTCACTTTGTCCTTCTCCTCTCCCCAACCCTCCCCAGAACCCCAGCCAGCTTTCTTCCATCTATATACATCTCAGAACCCCCTGAGCAAAGCTTTGGACTTTTCTCCAACTGCCCAGTGCTTCCAGAAATCCTCCTTCCAGATCAGATTTCACACCTCCATGCCTGGCCTCAGGGCTCAGTGACTTGGACTGTGTCATTCTTCCTGGCTGGAGAGCCCAGCCATATGGCCTTGCCCACCTGGACTTGCTCCGCTGCCCTCAGGAGTGACCAACTCAAAACAAAGTACCCAAGACACCAGCTTTCCAAATGCCTGTCGAGGCCAGGTTACTTCACCCTCCCCACCACCATCTTTCTTCAACTGCTCTTAGATATCCAGGAAACCTGTGAGGTTGGATCAGTCTCTGCAGCTCCCAAGGAGAGTGATCATATACCACGCCCCCATTCAATCTTCTCTGAACTTTGCTTGTTAGTGGGATCCTGGTGTCTAAGAGTAGAACCGTATCTGGAGCACCACTTTTCCTGGGAGTTAGGCTCTTACTCTCCAGCTTTAAAGCTTCTCGTTTTGATTTGTTTTAATAATATTTTTCTCCTTTAAAAATCTTGCATGCCAAAAAAAGGATTGAATGTTTATTATAGAAAATTGGAATGTACAAAAAAGTAGAAGGAAGGGGGAAAAACCAGTCATTAATCCTCTGCCAGGAGGGCACTGCAGTTAGCATCTCCTTGTTGAGTTTCATAGATGGGCTTTTTAAAGTCGAACCAAATCACAGACTGAGAGTTGATATTAGTTGCAGCTCACAACACTGTGGAAGTGTGGGACCCAGTAATCTATGAGACCCACTGATGTTTCATATTTCCTCCCCAAATAGAGGATTTCTCGAAGGTCTAACCCCCTATAGGCTGAATTTTTTGTTTTGTTTTGTTTTGTTTTTTGAGACGGAGTCTCACTCTGTTGCCAGGCTGGAGTGCAGTGGTGTGATCTTGGCTCACTACAACCTCCGCCTCTAGGGTTCAAGCAATTCTCCTGCCTCAGCCTCCCGAGTAGGTGGGATTACACGCACGTGACACCACGCCTAGCTAATTTTTTGTATTTTTAGTAGAGACGAGATTCCACCATGTTGTCCAGGATGGTCTCTATCTCTTGACCTCGTGATCTGCTTGCCTTGGCCTCCCGAAGTGCTGGGATTACAGACGTGAGCCTGGTCTAGACTGAATCTTTATGAGGCCGTGCAGGGTGGCCACTTGGACTGTTATTTCAACTATCCTTCACTTTGGTCCCTGGAAAACCCCCTAATATCTATAGTCCTGTGTCCCTAACCTTTGGGTTTCAATGGTTCCCTGCCCCAGTGAGCTCCACATCTCCAGCTCCAGCCCTGGCCTCTATCCTGAGCTCAGAACCACATACTGAACTACATCCCAGTGTCTCCTGCTCACACCCAGTGGCTCAAAACTGAACTTACTCGTATTTACCCTTCAGACTTGCTCTGCCACCCACCTCCTCAGCAGCATTATTTACTCACTCACCCAAGCTGGCAACCTCCAAGTCATCTCTGACTCATCTCTCTTGCTTGTACCAGTAATTCATCAAGTCCCTTTGTTTCGTCTCTGAAATGTCTTGCACTTCATTCCTCTCCTCTCATCTCCACCACCACTGCTGAATAATTTCATGTCTTCTTACTGTGGCAGCCAACCTTCCTAACTGACCTCACCCTCCTTTCTCAGCCTCATTGACAGTGCTTCTCTTCCCAGGCACTTACTATGTCCCAGGCACTTCTCACTGATCACCACCCAAGGACAAAGTACTTATTGTTGGCCCTGTGCTACATTTGAGAATCGAAGACTCAGAGAAGCTCAGCATCTCGGTTATCTATTAACAAGTAGCAAAGAATCCCAAGACTCAAGGCCTTGAAACAAGGGTGATTTTTTATGTCTTACAGTCTGTAGGTTTGCAGTCTGGGTGTTTCTTCTGAAAGTCTTACCTGGGATCATTCATATGGCTGCAGTCATCTGACAGCTTGACTGGGGTTGGATGTTGAAGATGTCCTCAATCCATGTCTGGCAGTTGATGCTGGCTGTGAACAAGGCACCTTGGTCCTCCTCCATTTAGGTCCTCACCTTCCACTAGGCTACACAGTCTTCCTTTCATGGTGGCCTCGGGGCAGCATTCCAAGACAGTGGAAAGCAAAAGCTTCAAGGCCTCTTAAAGCCCAAGCTCTAGAACTCTCCTAATGACAATTCTGCTCTATTCTATTAGTCAGAGAAGCCACAGGCCAGCCCAGTACCAAGGAGATAGAGAAATGTACCTATTAACGGGAGAAGTGGCAACATCCTGTTGCAAAAGGGTGAGGACACAGGGAGGCCTGATTCACTGGGAACCATTGTAATAATGAGCTACCACACTACAGAACTTGTCCACAATCATCCACTCAACTTGAAAATCCCAGGATGTAAACCTGAGTCTTCTGATTCCAATGTTCTCCCATGTTCACATTTGTTGCCAGATCTGATTCCCACCAAGTAGCAGTCAGCAGTGGATGGGTCACCATGAGTAGTCACTTGATCTGTGCTGCCCTCCATCCTGGATGAAAGTGGCTGTCAACTGGATCAGCACCACCTCATCTTCCAGTAGTTCTGGCTTTGATAACAGCTGCTCATCCCACCTTCCCACTCACCGCGTCCAGCTTGGCTCCGGCAAGCAGCATAATGTAGGACTCGAGAACTCCCCCAGGTCCCCAGACTCCATTAAGAAGCTGATTAAAATTTGATGCTCCCATTTAACACCTATTAGCAAACACAGTGCCCTCCTGCTAGGAGAGAGAAGTTGGGAGAGGAGCCCTCCCCAGCTCCCAGCAGCACCCTTTGTGCCAGGGTAGCAACCATTAGCTGGAAGAAAGATAAAGAAGAGGTGGACTGGATGTGGAGGAAGGAAGGGGTGGGGGCTGTGTGTTATTTACAAAAGACCATCACTTCCTGAGCCCCAAAGTGGAACTGAGAGCTTGAGTCCTCAGTGCAATTGTCCCACAGTGGACAGTGGAACCAGGCCAGACACGATAAATTGGTATCCATGAAACAGCAGCCCAAAGGGATCATGAGGGGCCACTGTCTCTCCTACCGCCTTCCTACCAGGCAAAGTCTAAACTGTCCAAGACCATGAGAAGATGCATCATGGAAATGAATGTAATTAGGATATCAATGCTATATTTGAAAGACTGAATCTGTATTCCCAAGGTCAGCTGTTGGAATATCCCTCAAAAATCCCCAAAAGGAAGGAGATCCAAGGGAATCTATGGCAGTTTTCCATCCCTTCATTCCTAGGCAGAATGATTTAGAGGCTGAGCACATCCAGTTTGGGGCAGGAGGGAAGAGATAATCAGGCATATGTTGACTGAGCACTTACTTTGTGCCAGTCCCTGGCATGAAGGGGGACTTACACAGAGCAGGAAACAGAGTCTCTACCCTCAAGGAGTGTATGATTTCACTAAGGCCACAGGTGCACACACACCTGCAACTAAGTAACAATGCAAGGGGTTCTTTATATATATTTTAGAGACAAGGTCTTGCTATGTTGCCCAGGCTGGTCTCAAACTCCTGGGCTCAAGTGATCTTCCCACCTCAGCCTCCGAGTAGCTGGGATTATAGGCATGAGCCACCAAGCCCGGCCAAGGTGTTATTAGAAGGAGCACAGAACTAGGGTCTGAATCCCAGAACTGTCATTTACTAGCTCCATGAGAAACTTCATAAAAAACAGATTCAAATTCTATGCTCCTGGTGAATGCTTAGCAAACACAGTGCCTTCCTGCTAGAAGAGAGAACTCAAAAGAGGGCTTCCCTGGTAACTTTGAAGGTCAGGGTGCTGAACATTAGGAGGAGCCTAGCAAGTCATGTTTAATCTTAAGCCTCAATGTCCTCATCTGTAAAATGGGGATGGTGACACCCGCCACACAGGGCTGTTAGGAAGACTGGGTGATACAATGCCTGTGAAAGTACACTGTCCAATGGCTATTCAAAGTCAAGCTTCATGATTACCATGACAAGGGTTAGGAGATGAAGCCACCCTTCCAGGTTATAGAGCTTCCTGGGGTCACTGAAGTAACGTGGAAATCAAGGCATCTTACTGTTTATCAGATTAGCTTTATTCCCCACAAGGCCCCCTCCCTGAGATACAAAGCCCTTCTCGTCCCACCCTCTAACTATGGCCATCAGCACATCCCATAACAGGTGTTTTCACAGCAGAGCCATGACAGCCCCCAGGGGAGCCAGGATGACCAGGGGTCCCCTAGGACCCTTGCCCATCATGTGGACATTCCCTCCACACACTCACCCCAGTCCCTCAGAGTCTTGTGTTAATCAATGGCTCCCCTTATCTCTGGCTCCTCTGTGGCCTTTCCTCCATCCAGCAGTCTTTTGCTTTAGGACTCAATGTCTTTGGCTTCCCTTTGAAGCCCTGCCTTTCCCTATTTACCTAGAACCAGCCCTCAGCACTGAGCTCCAGAGGGTACTGTGGTCTTCACACTATCACAGGATGGTAGGGGAGGGGGACAGGGCGGCCAAGGAAGACCGGAGGGGGCAGGGCCCAACAGCACCTTGAAGACTGCACCTCCCTGGGATTGTAGAAAGTGGGGACGGTGGGGGGCTTCTCAGCAACTGTGTCTCACTGAGGGCTAAAGCAGTAAAAGCGTTTTGAGGATGATATGAAGTAAGCTTGAGAAAGAAGACTGGAAGCCAGGGTGGCTGGGCCCGCCCTGCCTGCTGGGACCCAGGTTGTGGTTGTGATCTGGAGACTCTGTTGACTCACAAAATGTTGGGCACTTTTAAGCAGTAGAGGGGTGGAATCAGATTAATGGTTTTGGGAAGGTGCCTTGGCAGGAGTCAGGGAGGCTCCTTTTGTGGGAGGACGCAGGGTGACTGGAATCACTCCCAAGGACCTGCTGCAACCTCCCAACCAGGCAGGCGCTTCGGAAAGAAAGACCATACAAATGCAGCGACATTGTTTGCTAGAGTCTCTCAGCCACACCCTTAATTCCTTGCTCTGGAGTCAAATCCAATTCCCACCCCTTTCCTTCCACCTCCCATGGCTTGCTGTGCCATCCTCTGCAGCCTCCAGGTGGCCACAAGAATGTCCTTTCTGGCTTAGGGCCCCCCCCCACACACACTGACAAACTGCCCCCAGCAGGGCATCAGGTTGAAAGAGATTAGAGTTGAGAATAATTAACCCAAGATCAGAACTCCTCTTTGTCACTTACTAACTGTGCAGCCTGGGCAAATTGCTCAATCTTTCTGGGCCTTGGCTTTCTCATCTGTAAACTGAGAATCATAAACTCCCTTTGTAGGATAGTGGTGGGATTAAATGAGATAATGTATATAAATGTATTCCCATTGAAGTCAAATAAAGTATAGAGACAAATCTCTAAAGTAGAAATATTTTGTTTTGGGAAGCAAGAATTGCAATTTAGGGCATACACACAGACTGGGTGGTCTCCAGTATGTCCGGAGAACAGAGAGAAGGTTGAGAGTTTTATTAGAAAGATAAATGTTATGCATTGTTTTGAAAGAAAGCTCATTGGCACTAGAGAAGCTTTTGGGAGCTGGCAAGCTCTGATTGGTGAGTGATTGTGGTAGGTAAAACCAGTCTTAGAGTTACGGCAGGTTGTTTCAGCAGTTACTAGGGAAAACTGGCCTTAGGGTCTCAGCAGACCATTTCAGCAGTGGCACTTGTGGAAAATTTAATTCTTGGAGCCAGTGTTCCATGCACCAAGTACTTTTTCCCCCTGACTCCTGACTCTGATTTGGTTGAGTATGACAAGAATGACCCAGTTTGTATAATCAACTTTCACACTCCTAGCCCAGTGCCTGGAACATAACAGGCCCTCTCCCCTTATTCAGATGCAGTATTAGATACCCACTGGTCATCACAGGGAGAGCACATAATGGGCTGCCTAGTCCATAAACAGCTCTCCATTGGGAATCTATGGCCTTAGAGATGGCTTCTGCTCCTCTCTGCTGCCTGTCTTTTCTGTCTCCTGTCCCCACTGCACTGCCTGCATCAGGCTCTCATATGTCATCCTCCCAGTCTGTGGGGACAACCTCTCCCTGGTCCTCTTTGCCATGACCAGGTGAAGCCTCCTGAAAAGCCTGAAAAGTTAAGAAACTGCCATTCCAGCCCCCAGAATGTGCTCAACTCCTTTTCATGGCTTATAAAGGCTTCTCATTCCCACCCTAACCTGCTCTCCAGCCCAAACACCTTCCACATTGCACCTATAATCCAATCACTCCAAACTCCCCACCATCCCCCAGATACCCTGCTTATGCCTTCATGCCCAAGCAACTGCAATTCCATCTGCTTAGAAGACACATCCCTCCTTTCACCAGCACTGGCTCCAAGTGAAACCCTTGAATACTCGAGACCCAGATCCATGCCACCTCCTCAGCAAAGCCTTCCCTGGCTCCCTAGTAGACACCATTGTTTTTTTCTCTATGCCAGGGGCCTGCAACCTATGGCCCACAGGCCAAATCCAACCTACCATCTGTTTTTCTACAGACCGTGAGTCAAGAATGGTTTTGACATTTTTAGGTATTTGAAAATAATCAAAATAATAATATGCCATGTCATGTGAAGATTATGTGAAATTCACATTTTAGCATCCATATATCGTTTTATCAGAATACAGCCATGCATATTCCCTTAGGCATTGTCCATGGCTGCTTTTGCACTACTACAGAGTTGAATAGTTGCAACAGAGACTGCATGACCCACAAAGTTTAAAACATTTACTCTCTGGTCCTTGACATAACAGAAAAGCTTGCTGATCCTGGCTCTATGATGCTACAATTTTTATTTCAAATACTCTTGTACTGGGATCTGTCTTTTTTGTGGATAATGAGCAACTCAAGGGGGAGGTCTTGTTCAACATTGATCTTTGGGCCTATTCCAGCTCCTGGCAGTAGTAGACATTCAATGTTCTGCCTAACAAAGTAAGTTGACTTGCCTAAGGTCATACAGTTAGAGATTCAACCAGATCTTCCCCTGCAAACTTAGCACTACCCTCATCCTTTCCAAACACAGCCTGCCATGCAGAGGCACCAGGATTGCCCCTGGGCTCTGAGGAGCTGAAATTCTTTCAGTAGCAGAATCCCAGGACCAGAAGCAACTCCACAGGAATGTTTGTTGTGTGGGGTTTATAAGCAGCATTTGTCTAATAAAATAATTTCTGAACATCTCACTTCCCCTAATTACTTGTCACAATAATGTGAGGCATCTCCCCGTGTGCTTGTTTTTCCCTTTGCTGGCGCAGCGCGGGAGCTCCTGGGCCTGGGAGGCGGAGATAAATATAGCCGCTCATTTACTCACCAGTTGGGTTGTCTGAGCGCACAACAATACGCGTCACCACCCCGACACGTGCAGAGCCCATGCACACGAGCATGGAGAGTATTGCCTTTTGGACCACATGGCGTCACTGTCACTTCCTGGATCAACCCTAACTGAGAAAGGGGCATGAACTGGTCCAACCTGATGCTAACTGGCCAGAGCTGGGACCATTCTTTACTTTAGGAGTTACTGGGAGGCAAATTTGGGTGTGATAGAAGGAGGACATTTTCTAAGGATGAAGCACTATCAAGGGTACTTTTTCACTAGGATAGGCCAAGTTGGCTTTTGACGTCCCCACAGGTTGGTTTTTTTTGTTTTGTTTTGTTTTGTTTGAGATGGAGTCTTGCTTTGTTGCCCAGGCTGAAGTACAGTGGCACAACCTAGGCTCACTGCAACCTCTGCCTTCCAGGTTCAAGCAATTCTCCTGCCTCAGCCTCCTGAGTAGCTGGAACTACAGGCGCCCGCCACCACACCCAGCTATTTTTTGTATTTTCAGTAGAGATGGAATTTCACCATGTTGGCCAGGATGGTCTCAAACTCCTGTCCTCGTGATCTGCCTACCTCATCATCCCAAAGTGCTGGGATTACAGGCGTGAGCCACTACACTCGGCCGGTCCCTACAGGTTCTAAGTCTAAGACATTCTGTACTTACGAATGTTCAACTCATTTCTCCTCAGCCTCCAGGAGCTCAGGTTGGAAGCACAGAAGAGCTGGGTGGGGCTGAGGTGTGGGAGGAAAGCAGAGCTCTTACACAACATTTCTGCAGTGTCCTCAAAGTCAACCTGCCACTTTCTCTTTGGGTCTGATGCTGAGTTCAGTCCCCATCTCTGCCTCTCAGGAGGATCAGTAGCAGAACCATGAGGTGGTCTCAAATCTTTCCTTTCTGGGTCTACATTCTTATCCCTCCTCAGCTGCCCCTCCTGGTGCCCTGTGGCTGCCCTGTCTCTCTAACCCCAGCACCCCCTACTCAGCCTTCTCCAGAGCATGCATTTATTTCTCCTTATTATGGTCTGGAGACCTCAGATAAAATGCTCCAAAATGTGTGTGTGTGTGTGTGTGTGTGTGTGTGTGTGTGTGTGTGTTCCCTCCCACTGTATGAGTATACTAACAGAGCTATTCCCAAATTTTCCAGAAAACAGTTCCACCCCAGTATCTTCTAGAGCAGCAGAAAACTGCTTCCTGCAGGCAAATTCTCCTAATCCTCGTGGTCTTGTTCAGAGGGTCCCTCTCCTTTGCAAGGTTGCAGGTGGATACAGAACTGAAATATCTGTTCAGGTGGTGTTTGGCCAGCTCATCCCAATATGGGGGTTCATCCCTGGGGTCATAGGACTCCTCTGCTTTCTGAAGTCATTCTGGGAAGCACCAGAGCTTGTGTGTGTTCACAGCACTGACCTCGGAGCCCAGTTGTCTTAGGTGTGCTACAATGCCTTTGCCAGACATGAAGATTGATTGGAACAAGCCTTGGACATGATAAGTGTCCCTTGGAGCAGACAGAGAGGCCAGGTCTCTGCAGTATAGATGTCTACCTTGGAGATTCTTTGATTCCCAGCGCCTCTGCTCAGCCACTGGGGACCACCTGAGGTTCACTCAGTCATTGGCTTTTCTCTCATTGGCTCTTTCTGAAAACCGTGCTTTCTTTCTCGCCATTCCCTTCTCTGTTCTCTTCTATCCACTGACCAAGTTGAAGCTTGCTGCAGTGCCTTGGCAAGCCTAGAAACCAAATAGAATACAAAATGAGCCCAACTGGGCTCATGCATGTAATTCCAGCACTTTGGAAGGCTGAGGTAGGCAGATTATTTGAGGCCAGGAGTTCGAGACCAGCCTGGCCAACATAGCGAAACCCCATCTCTACTAAAAATACAAAAATTAGCTGGGCGTGGTGGTGGGCTCCTGTAGTCCCAGCTACTCGGGAGCTGTGGCGGGAGAATCATGTGAACCCAGGAGGCGGAGGTTGCAGTGAACCAAGATTGGGCCACTGCACTCCAGCCTGGGCAACCGAACAAGACTGTCTAAAAAAAAATAAAAAAATAAAATGAGCCCAACTTGGGTAGAAATTGCATCTCTACTGAGTGTTAGCTATGGAACCTGGTATGCACCAACCTCTTCTAGGTTCAACTTCTTTATCTGTAATATGAGGATGATAAGATCTATCTCTAATAGACAGCTGTCATTCTTGCCTACCCAGCAACGATGCTGCCATCATCTGGTGTCACCACCATGATTTTCCTTTGAGGAGCCCATGTCATTCTCACACCCAGTCCATATGGTTTTCTAGGGCTGATGCCCTCCTTGCCAAAAGTGGGCAGCTAACCCTGGATTGGCCAGTGACAGTACTACAACCCTCTGGCCACAGTTTTTGGTTCAGGAAAGGTCATGTGACCCAGGCCAAGCCAATGAGAGTCAGCCCTGGATTTCTGCTAAACCTCTCTTAGCTTGGGAATTTCTACAAAGGCAGAATATTAGTCTAGAGCTGCTGATGGCCACCTTTATCACCACATGAGTTATGCCCATCTGAGAATGAAGCCAACACAAAAGAAGACAGAAGTGAGAAACAGAGAAATTCCTCAGGACATTCTTTAAGGACCCGGATCTAGACATGTCTGATGTTCATCCTTGAACTTCCCAATGACTGAGCCAATAAGCTTCCTCTTTAGTTTGTGCTAGTTTGAGTTGGGTTTCTTTCAGTGGCAACTGAAAGTCCTGACTAATACACTACCTCAAGGCTCTTGTCAGAATCAAATGAAACAGCATATACAATCACCTCGCAGACTGCTGGTACATAATAGGAGCTCATTAAATATTAGTCACCTTCCCAACAAGAGGAGGCAGGGAAAAGTGCCAGTGGACACAAGACTGAGAACACAATAAAGAGGTATAATCAACGGAGCAAGAGCCTGGAGGAGCCAAGAAGGGATGAGATCAAAGCACGGTGGCAAGTTTGGACTGAGCAGAGAAAGAGACACTTCTCCCTCACAGGTACGAGGAGGAAAGCCAGGAAATGAAGAAAGGCTGAGGAGGGGAGGAGGGATGTTGGGGGACTTCACAGCAGGCTATTTATTCCCCTCGAGTTTGGAATTAGGGTGTCCTCTGCAGAGTCAGGTCCATGAGTAAACCCAGAGCCTTGAGGTTAATAGAGAAGGGCTGGATCAGCAGCTGTCACTGTTTAGCAGGAGAAAAATGGGAAGTTGCTGCATAGCAGACACACTGCTGCCACAACTTCTGGGGACCTAATCCAGAGAGACTCATGCCTGTTTTCCTGTCATGTTTCTTTGGCCCTATTTCTATCTACTATTTGGGTCTTGAAAAGAGGATATTGTCATGCTTCCCAGAAAACTGGCTCAGGGACCCAAACCCAGGAACCTTCCATCCCTGAAACATACAACCCTTATTTTGGGGGTATTCCTGAAGAGAGTCCAGCCTCCCACCTGTCCTGATTCTGCTAGAGAAAGGGAGATTTCTTCACAATGGAAGCCATTCTTTCCCTTAAGTTCTTTGCTTCTGGGGCTCGCTCTGTCTTCGGTAATCTCTCCCCACTCCATCCTACACACCAAAGACCTACACTACTCCCAGCCCCTCCATCTGAGGTGACTCATGGTAAGCTTACCCAGCACCCAAGGCCAGACTCAAGGCAAATTGTACTCAATGCCCACTTCAATCTCTCCTTTCTGCCTCTAAACCAAGCTTGGCAAACTTTTTCTGTAAAGGTCCACACAGTACATGATTTCGGCCTTCTGGGCCATATGGTCTCTGTCACAACTAACTTCTCAACTCTGCAGTTGTGGAACAAAATAAACCATAGACAACATGTAAACAAATGAGCATGGTGTGTTCCAGTAAAACTTTTATTTATGGACATGGAAATTTGAATTTCATACAATGCTCATGTGTCATGAAATAGTATTCTTCTTTTGTTTCTGTCTAAAACATTTAAAAATGCAGCAATCATTTTTAGCTCACAGGCTGTACAAAAACAAGCGGTGGAACAGATTTGGCCCAAGGGTCATATTTTGCCAATCCCTGCTCTAAATAATAACAGCAATGGCTGCTGTTAGTTAAATTCCTACTCCACACAAGATCTTGTACTTCTATTTCCTGATTTAGTCACCACTTGAGCTTTATTAGGTGAGTTGTGAAATGGAAAAAGTTTCCTTATCTTCCTCACAGGGCATGCCACTGGGGTGTGGCTCACTTTGGTGCCCCACTGCTCATATCCCTAAGGGGAGCAGGCAGACAGGCCGGTTGTGGGGAGCGCGGGCTTTGACCCCACAGCAGCATCTAGGGGTGAATATTTACAGCTCCTGAGGCCCCAGTGGGTGTGTGTTACAGTGTGCTCTTTCAGTTTAGCCATCCGCAGGCAGCTTGTGTTAATCAGCTCAATTAGAGCCTCTGCCTTATTGCAAGGACAGAGGGCTTTCTGTATCCCAGGTTCTTGCCTTAGTGTAACAGAAAAATCAGATCACGCATGGGCTTGGAGAATGAGTGTAAGGTTTTATTGAATGGAAGTAGCTCTCGGCAGGCAGATGGATGGGGAGTTAGAAGGGGTTTGGAGTGGGAAGAGGTTTTCCCCTTGAGTCAGGCTGCACAGCAGCCGGACTCTCCTCTGACCGCCCCAGCCAAACTCCGTGTTGTTCCACCAGTCAATGGCCTGCCTGCATCTGCCAGTGCCTATTGGTGTGCTCTTCCTCCAGAGTGTTCCTCTGGACGTCCAGCCACTTGTGCCTCTGCCCACTAGGGTCTCAAGGTTTTTATAGGCACAGGATGGGGGTGTGGCCGGCCAGGGTGTTCTTGGAAAATGTAACATTTGACCACCAAAGCAGAAATGCTTGTCCTCACCTAGGTCCGTGGGCCCAGGCCCCGGAGTGGAGCCCTAGCCAGGGACTACACCCTTCTCCTCCCAGCACTTCCCTGCCTTCCTCCTGTATCAGTAGGATTATCCCAATTTTCTAATGTAGAAAATTTAAGTTTCAGAGAGCTTCTGTGACTTGCCTCAGAATATCACACCCACTGGTAGGAATGCTGGGGTTCAGAGTCCATCTGCCCCTGAAGTCTTTCTACTTCCCCACACACTTTCCAAAGCCTCTCACATCTCTCTAAACCCTCCTACCTGCCTTGCCCCCTACTGTTCTGATTCGTAGGCATTGTAATCTTGACTTAATTCCCCTGCAGAGGTGTAAGCCACCCAAGGGCAGGAATATGTCTAATTTGTTCCCCCTTTTGCTGCCTAGCCCTGTGGCCAGCCCATGTTAGCTACTCCTCCTCCCCCTCCTCCTCCTTCCCTTCCTTTTCCTGTTCCTCCTCCTCCTCCCTCTGCTTCCCTAGCCTGCTTCTCCAGAGCCTGCTGGCACCTGAGCTATTTCCGGGGCCTTGTAAACTTTCTTTAACTTGGGAAGCCCAGAGTGGTGCTAGAAACCAGCAGTGCAATTATAGGGCTTTTAAACTGCTGGGCTCCTTTGTGTTCATTCCCCCCAGGGGCCCCTCAAAGGCTGAGATTGTGTTAGGTTAATGAGGGAGGAGGTGCGATTGCTCATCTTCATCAGGGCAGAGGAGTTTCCAGCTAATGCAGCAGCTGCTCGCTAGGGGCCTGAGAGAGGAGGGCAGCCCAGGAGGACAGCTCTAGCCTCCCATGATAAAGCATCCAGGATTCTATACCTTTAAGTTGGAACCTGGAAGTGGCTGACTAGAGGTCTCCAAAGGACCAGGAACAGCTGGGTGTGGGGTGTAGAGGCACAGACCTCAAAGTTAAGTTCATCTCCTTGGCAGAGGAGCCTGGAATTGGTCCTGCCTCCGTCCCCAGCTGCATCTCCAGAAAGGCACCTGGAGCCCCAGGTGCATATTTGTTCATTAGGTAGCCTGTAATATTGCAAAACTGCTTTTGACTTGTGTGTCTGTCTTCTTCCCCTCCAGCCTGTAGCTTCTTGAGGCTCATAGACTGTGACTTTTATGTCTCCAGAGTGGGTGCTTGACTAATGTTTGCTGAATGAAGAAATGGCAGCCGGGCTGTAATCCCAGCACTTTGGGAGGCTGAGGCTGGTGGATCAGCTGAGGTCAAAAGTTGGAGACCAGCCTGGCCAACATGGCGAAACCCCGTCTCTACTAAAAGTACAAAAATTAGCCAGGTGTGGTGGTGGTGGATGCCTGTAATCCCAGCTACTCAGGAAGCTGAGGCAGGAGAATTGCTTGAACCCGGGAGGCAGAGGTTGCAGTGAGCCAAGATCGCACCACTGCACTCCAGCCTGGGCAACAGAGTGAGACTCCATCTGAAAAAAAAAAGAAAAAAGAAAAAAGAAAAGAGAAGAAATGGCACAGGAAAAGCAGGTGCAGTCTGCCATGCACAGGGTAGCAAAGGGGTTCTAGACAAGTCTACCTCACTTATGGCCTGGTATATCTTACTTAGTCTCACAACTGCTCAGCAGCTCGCCATGGTTTTCGGAGGTGGGCAGGGCAATGTATGGTGAGGAACAGGGAATTTGGCAAGGAGGTAGCTCGGCTCACATCTTGGCTCAAGCCCACCAGGCACATCCTGGAAGTTTAGGGCTGGATGTAGCCACAGGGACGACCACTCTGCAGCTCTACCGTGCCCTCTAGGGTTGGCAAATCTCCACCACCAAGAGCTCGGCTACCGCCAGGGTAGAGAGAAGAGGCTGCTCCTCCAGTTTCTGGAGATCCTTTCCTGAAAGCACAGTATGTTAGAGCTGGAGGGGACTTCAGAGCCATTCTAGGCCAGCCTTCCCATCTAAATAAAAAATGCAGGAAATGGATACCCAGAGCTCTGACGCACAGCCTCCTGCTATCCTGGCAAGATTGCCAAAAGTGGAGCAAGAAGACCTCCCAGGCCCTGTGTCATTGTGGAGGAAGGTGTGCTTTGTCCCTCAGGACTTGGCCCTCATCCTTCAAAGGGAGCAGGCCCTGCTTCCCCACAGAACTAATGAGATTGACAGCCAAACAGGCTTTTTAGCCCTGTGGGGTCCACACAGAACAGGTGTGGGTAGACAGACGCCCAGACAGCCTTTCCCAGGCCTGTCCATGCATCAGAAGCAGCTAGGGATCTTTTTATAAGCCAGTGTCTGGGCCTTTTCCCTGACAGTTCTGCTTCCATGGGTCTGGGGTAGGCCCCCACAATCAGTATTTTCACAAGCCACTCAGGAGATGCTGAGGCAGCCACTTTAGACCATTGTTTGGGAAGAGGAAGCTCTGGATTCACATCTTTACTGATAAGTGATTAACAGCCTAGAAATGCCAACAGATGCAATGCTAAGAACCTGTCCTTCCTCAGCCCCTCTCCCGGCTTTGGGTACATCTGAATGCATCCAAGGTGTGAAAGGACAGGTGAGGAGGTCCCTCCTTAAGCTCTCCCTAGCTGGGGAGGTGATGTCCTTCAGAAGGATGAAGCAGGAGCCCTCTGAAGTTGCACCCTCTGGGGTGACTGAGTGGCCCAGCTTCCACCCTTGAGGGCTCTGCCCCCATGGCAATTCATGCCCTCCACACAATGAGGGGGGCCTAATCCAGTGCAAGGCCAGGTGCTGGGCCAGGGAGAAAGGACAGAGGAAGCCCCTACTAAGCCTCTCTGAAGTAAGTCTGTGAATACTCACAACCATCCTATTAGGGTTCTGTTATTATCCCATTTTACAGGTGAAGACACTGAGGTCCTGAGAGGCACAATGGCTCTCTCGGGTCATCCAGTTGGTAGGCAGCAATGCCCATAGTCCATAGCTTCTGACCCAAGACCGGTATTCTCAGCATCCCACCATGGCCTGAGACTGTGGCCACCATTCTCACTGCAGAAGATGACAACAAACTAGATGTTCCCCTCCAAGGGAGACAGCCCAGTAGGCTGAGAGATAGCCAAGAGAGGAGAAACGAGGCCTATGGGTTCTAATCCCAGTGGAGCTTAGAAGGATAGCATCTAGATCACTCCACTCTGCCAAGTCCCAGCCACCAAGCCAAGAGGAAAATTTTGCTGATGTTGTGTACCTCCCTACATCCGGCCACGGACCAGGAGAACAGATCGAGCTCGCAGAACTAAAGTGCTAGATGAAAGCCCATTAATAAACCTCCTGGCAAGGCCCAACCTTATGTTCAAGGGTGCGCCATTCATAAATCTCTGCACCACAGCCTGCGGGAAGGGGAGGACCTGAGCAGCCTGCAGAGGTGGCCTAGAGAGGAGCTCCAGGACTGTGTTGAGCCCTCCAAGGGTCCTTAGAGCTTGTCCACGCCTAAGCGCTTCTCTCCAGACTCAGCAACAGCAGGAACTGTGGAGGACCCCTGGGCTATTCTTATCTAGGGCCCTCAGGTATTTTATACCTGGGAAGTTTCACAGCTCAGGGTTGAGAAATATCACAGCCTGGAGCTCTGGAACCTCTGGCAGGTGCCAGGCTGGACTTCTTATCTAGAAAATGGACCAGGTGACAGCCAAGATCCTTCCAACTCCACTATTTTAGGATGCCCATGAAAACCTAATTGTGAAACTCAGTTTCTCTTTTGGAAGGCTAAGGAACAAACATATATGGAATAACCACTGTGATTCGGGTACCCTACACACTCTACTTCAGTGAATCCCTCAATAATCAGCAAGATAAGTCTTGTCATGATTCCCATTTTACAGAAGTGAAAACTGAGGTTCACAAAAGTAGAATTAACTTCCCCATTGAGCTATTAAATAACAGACTTAACGGCTCAGATCCTTTTGGAACATGGCAGGATGGAAGTAAACAAAAGTAACACAGAGGTGCGATTCAAACTCAGGCTGCCGGGCCAGTAAAGCCCTTTGTTGTCTCCTAACTTATTCTACACTAATAGTTCTCAACAGGAGCAATGCTGTCCCCCAGGAAACATTTGACATTTTAGGTTGTCCCAGCTCGGGAGGAAGAGACGCTACTGGCATCTAGTGCGTAGGGGCCAGGAATGCTGGGAAGCATCCTACAGTGCACAGGACAGCCCCACAATAAACAATTAATTGACCCAAAACGTCGATAGGGCCAAAGTGGACAAACCCTGCCCTAGAGCCCCTGTAGACTGAGCTGACTCAGCCCTGGGCTTCCTGCTGTGCAGCATCTCTCAGGAAGGGCCAGACAACTGGGGCAGCAATCTGCAAGGTAGCCTGTGGAATATTGGGTAGAAACGGCTATTGTGGGGGATGGGGAATGGGGGTGGGGAATTATTCAAACAACTTTGGGAAACAACAGATTCTGCAAAACCAAGGTGTCTTTAGTGGAGGACTTCTCAGTGTGTTTATTTGTGTGACGGTCAGTTCTAGATGTCAACTTTATTTGTTTGTTTGTTTGTTGGTTTTAGAGACAGGGTCTCGCTCTGTCACCCAGGCTTGAGGCCTCAAACTCCTGGCCTCAAGCAGTCCTCCTGCCTCCGCCTCCCAAAGTGCTGGGATTACAGCTGTGAGCCACCTCACCCAGCTAGATGTCAACTATAAACACAAATCTAGGTATTTTGTAGATGTGATTAAAATTCATAATCAGTTGACTTTACATAAGGGAGATTATCCTAGATAATCTGTCCCCCAGAGGGACTAAGAAGCCTTATCTTATTAGACAGAGCTAATAAACCCCGCTCCCCTGGGAAGGGTGACTTTACATAAGCAAGATTATCCTGGATCATCTGGGTTGGCTTGATTTAATCAGTCTGAAGACCTTAGGAGCAGAGCTGAGGTTTCCCTGAAGAAGAAATTCTGCCTTCGGGCTGCAGCTTCACCCCATGGTCTAGAATTCCAGTCTGACCTTGGGACTTCAGACTTGCCTGGCCAGCCCCCACAATTACATAAACCAATGCCTTGCAATAAATCTCCTAATATGTATTTCCTACTGGTTCTGTGGCTCTAGTTGAATTCTGCCTGATACAGTTTGAATCATGACCTCCAAGAGTGGAATATAGATAACTTTATGACAATTCCCAAACTGATTTGGCCAGTGGGACCTTGAATTTGAGGAGCATCTCACAGGATTCATGTTTGGCATACTCTTTCTTTGTCTCTCTCTCTCTCTAGCAAATACTGATGTAGGCAGACTGAGCAAGTCAATCGTAAAGGAACTTTAGCCCAGCTTTGGAGGCTTGTGTCAGGAGCGCGACCATGTGCTCCCACTGTGGGCGGAGGGCCCTCAGTACTACCATGTCATCTGCCAGTTACACAGTCTTGGATAATCACAAAACACATTCCCCATATCAGTGCTGGGGTCACGCAGGACTCACTATGATTGACAACTCTTGGGCCCAGACCTTTGCTCCTGGTCGCTGTCCTCGTCTGTAAAGCAGAGCTAATAAGCCCCAGCCCCTGAAGAAGGATGTAGAGACAAAACGAGATTTATGCAAAGTACCTGGCACACAATGGGTGTTCACCCAGTGCCAACGCCCTCCTCTCTCCTCCCCTTTGACGACAAGCTGTGCTAAAACAGGCCTCCTACTATATAAGGAATAAGCAATGTTTTAAAACCACTCAAAATGTTCAGCCGTTGCCAAAAGATGCTACGGAGCTCTCCCTAAGCCTGTGGCCCACCCTAAATTTAACAGGCCCATGTTTACAAACCCAAATCCATGCATCTCAGAGGCTCCCACACATATCCTAGCTGTCCCTCCTCAGAACTCCATTTGGACAGTCTCTGGCAGCGTCACCGGCAGCTGCTGCCTCTCTGGGTGTTCCTGACACTCAGCCTGGGCCCCTGGCAGCTACTCATGTGTGGGAGAGCAAGAGGGAATCAGAAGACCCTTCTGCCACCTGAAGACCACCAGGACTCCTGGCTGGAGAGTTCAGGCCAGGGCTCTGGAACCAAGATGTAAGAAACTCCAGCAGCTAAGCGCTGGGGAGCTGAGCATACGCCATAGCTCTCTCTGGGGGCCCCAACTTTATCTTTCTATCCTTCTCTCTTGTTCTGCACGCACTCAGACTCACACACCCAGCTTCTCATCCTCCTACAATTGTTACATCCTGAAACAATCCAATCACACTGAACACAGCCCAGAACCAGGAAGGAACACAGACTCCTTAACTGGACAGAACATAGGCAGGGTTGATGCTCTAAAGCACACGCAGTTTGCACAAAGGAGAGCAACACAGCCCTCGCTTGGGCCCTATTTATCCCTCCTTACAGCACTGGTTATCAAACTTTAGGGACATCTGAATCACCAGGACAGCTTGTTAAATACATGGTCCCACCCCCAGAGTTTCTGATTCAGCAGGTCCGGGATGGGGCCCAAGAACTGGCATTTCTGACAAGTTCCCAGGTGGAACTGCAGCTGCTGGGCTAGGGGCTGCACTTTAAGGAGCGCTGCTTTACAGCTTGGATAAGCCAAGCCAACTGAGTCAGTACCTGATCAGAATGGAATCGCTGAGCGTGTGAGTGTTGGGGGCGGGGCCGATGCTGATAGTGGTGAGGCCTGCCAACGCCAGGCTTACTGACAGCTGCAGGAAGTGACAGTTGACAGCCCGAGAGCACAGAAAGAGACAGCAAACTATAAAAAGCAGACATAAGAACTCAAAAAGCAAAGCAGTCTGAAGCCATCTCAGTGGGATAAAATTATTACATACCCCCAAATAAATCCTGAGGAAGCACTCTCTCTAAGCATCGTACAGGCACGAGTCACAGCGAACGACCCTGAAATATGACGAAAGCGATACTTAGCTGCTTAGGAGGGCAGGGGAATATATAATTTTCTAAAAATCAACATCTGATTTGTTGGCAATAAAATCATCTGAGTGTTTAATGGATGATAAACTTGGCAATATGAAATTTTTTTCTCTGTGGACTAATTTATTTACTCAGTTACCTAGAATTTTACTTCGTGTGTATATCTGTCGTGTGCACCTGTGTATACATGTGCGCCCACACGTACACACAAGTATATATTTTGCATAAATGCATTCACTACCACTCATTATTGCTACCCATTCTCAGGTCTCGTCTTAAACACTCTTTAATCCTTAATCATTCTGGCAAGGTTAAGTCCCCAGCTGAAGCTCTTTTAGATGCACTATTCCATCTTTAATTGCTCAAACTCTGTCTTCCTCACCAGACTGTGAGGAAATAGGGTCATGACTGCCTGTTTTCCAGCCATTTCCCTAATAGAGTAGAACACAGTAGGTGCTCAGTACATAGGTGTTGACTGCAGGAATATTCACATACTTGTTGATTTCATGCACTCACCCCCCCCTCCACACACACACAAAATTACAAAGACAAAGAAAATGTAGGTCGAGGAGCATGAGCACACACTTGGAGGCAGCCCCACACTCTGCAAGCTAGTGTAAGTTGTGCTTATTCCTCTTAGCAAAGGATCACAGCAGTCCTCTGGAGACAACACTGTCTCTCTCAGCTCCTGGTTTTAATCAGGATTTGCATATTCTGGGCAAGGCGGGGACATGAAGGAGGGTGCACACTCAATTAGATCCTTCCCCTCCAAGTCTCCACCCCTTGACTGTTCCTAATGAAGCCATCTTGTATCCCTCCATCCCTCACACCCGCCACCAATACACACACCCTCTTCATTTTCTCACCAGACTCATCACCCTGAGAAGGTCGGGGCGCTGCACTCTGCCCAGAACACCAGCAGATCGAAAATGAAGCACAAAACCGACTAAGAAGAGAAAACCATACTTTCCATAATTGATTCATCTCCCTGTAAATAAAGAGCATTAATGAGAATCAGCCTGAGCTAATCATTAGCAGGAACCCCCTATGGGCTAGTGGGGGAAGGTGGGGAGAATTGGCTCCTGCCTCACATAGCTGATTGCATTAGTCAAGCAGGATTCAAGGGCATTGAAAGACTCCCTGCCACACTCCCCCGCCTGACGACCCCATCTTCCTCCCTTTCCGCTCCACTGCAGCCAGTAAGTATATGAATCCACTCCTTGAGAACTCAGCAGAACTTCCTAAGCCCATGAAGAGCCTCACTAATATAGACGTGCAAGTGTGGAATAACTGAACGGCTGTTGTCACCCAGGAAGGTAGCTTTCCTCATCTCTCTTCGGTCCAGATTAAAATGGACTATGATTCTCCCCAAAACTTCCATCCAGAAGCTTTTTTCAAAGGAGAATATAACTTTCTGAGGCAGTCATTTTTCCCATCTATCACTAATATTCCAAAGGCACATTTCCCAGGCAGACTTCTTCTCCCTCCTCTAAATCACGATACACTAGATTATGCTCTGGTAACAAACTTCCCAAAATCTCTTGGACTTTCAGTGACAAAGGATTATTCCCACTCAAGCTGAATATCTGTCATGGGTCAATCATGGTTCTGCCCCAAGAACAGAGTGGAAGGAGCAGCCTCCATTAGAGACGGCTGCCATCACAGCAGAAGAAAAGTGAACATAGCCAAAGCACACACTGCCTTTACAGCTTTTCTGGCTAAAGTAAGTCACATGGTCATGCTTCAACTCAAAAAGATGGGGATATATAATCCTTCCCTAGGAGAGTGAACTACAGAGAAAAACACCAAATGTGAGTGAACATAATTGACCATAACCCTAGACTTCTCAGACTTTCACCAGCCTTATAAAACATTTTTAAGTCATTACCAACACCATTCGTCTCGTTGTCACCTCAGTACCGTCATTCTCCATCACCACCACCACTTTCACCAACCTCATCACAACTGTATCAGCATCCTCATCAACGACATGATGTCATCCTTACCACCTGTCTTTACCTGGGTTTCCTGGAGGAGAGAGCCTGCCCAGCGGAGAGACTCACAGGCTAATGCTTTATTGGGGAGCATTTATTGAGGGAAAAAGAGACCGAGGCAGGGAAAGAGGAAAAGAAAATAAAAGTGGGATGTTTAACAAAAAGGGGCTGTTTCAGAGAAAGTGCAACTGATTGTTCAGTCCTGCAGATCATCTTCTGATCTTAACAGTTCATCTGTTCCGTCTCTTAATTGTTCATTCATGAAGATAAATGGAAAAATAATTATTTGCTGCCTCTTTATTGGTCCCAGCTCCCACTGGTCAAAGTCAACTCTATAAAGTATGTACTCCATTGCTCTTCTACAACATGTAATCTGGTCTTTTCAAGCAACCTCAAGAGAAGCCCGAATTTCTGGGAGTCCAGGGCACTGGCATAGCTTCCAATCTGTCCTGGTTATACAATACTACCTGCTAGGATCCTCCATCTGTAGCAGTGCTAACAGCAGTGACAACAGTCTGGCTTTAGTGGGAACAACAGTGTGAGCTCTTGCTAAGGCTGCTCAACTGGAAAGCAAGACAAGTGACCAAGGCTGAGATAGAAGAATATGTGGCCACATGGACTTGGGGTGGCACACAAATTGAATCCAGTACAGTCCACCCCTTGGGCCTTCACATCTACCCATAGCCATCTGTAATATATGGATCTCATATCAGAGAAAGACATCTTCCATTCCTCTTCAAGAGGGGAGATGCAAATCCAAGTATTCAAGGTGGTGTCATATGCATTCTCCTAAAAAGACTTAAAGAAGGTGGCTTTGTTCATTTTCTGTTGTTAGGATACCGTAAACCAGATAATTTATAAAGAAAAGAAGTTTATTTAACTCACAGTTCTGGAGGCTGGACAGTCCAAGATGAAGGCATCAGCATCTGGTGAGGACCTTTTAGCTGTGTCATAACATGGTGGAAGACATCACATGGTGAGAGGGCAAGAGCATGTCCACTCTTTCTCAGGTCTCTCTTTCTCTTCTTATAAAGCCACCAGTCCCATCATGGGGGCCCCACCCTTATGACCTTATCTAATCCTAAGTACCTCCTAGAGGCCCCACCTCCAAATACTATCAACATATGAATTTGGAGATTGTTTCTGACATGAAATTTGGGGGACATATTCAAACCATAGCAGAGGGCTAGCTAGCACGCCAAACTTGTTACATCTGTACCATTGCAACTGGTCCTGGGGTTGTTTTAGCTGCTATTCATCAGTGCCCTCATCTGGCAACCATTTTGATTGGGCTGTGTTTCTTCTCTAGTGGGAAGACCTAGACTTTCATTCCCAAGGGGTCTAAATCCTTGGTTGCCTTGACCCTGTAGAATCATCTCTGTTAGAACTGTCCACTGGTAAAGCAGCAGCAAAATGTGCCCCCAGTGAATCTTCTCAGTTCCTAACATACAGTTTCTTGTTCCCATTATGTACCAGCAAACCTAGTTTCTCATAGTAATGAGTCGGTTATCCCCTACCCAGTAGTTCCTTTCTTTTCCTATTGGCTTCACTGACATTAAGAGCCCAACATTGCCAAATGGTAGCTGCAATTTCTAGTTAAGTGGGAACCTTACTGTGCTCCCTGAAAGTCACAATTCCCTTCAATCAATGAGCTCTGGAACTATGAACTGATATAAATCTGAAAATTAGGTGAAGGGCCATGATTTTCCACTCTTGTGGATGACATCAACTGCCCAAATGGGCAGCTCTGACTTTTTCTGCATCTATTGAGTTGTTCCTATGGTTTTTCTCCTTTATTCTGTTCAGGTGATGAATTGACTGACTTTCAAGGCAATCTTGCTTCCTCAAAATAAGCCTCTTTTGGTCATGATATGTTATTCTTTGTATATATTGCTGGGCTCAATTTGCTAATATTTTCCTCAGGATTTGATATTTTTAATATTTATTCTATATTAATGACAGGTATCGGTAATTTATTTCTTTCTTTTTAATGTCTTTGTTCATGTTGATATAAACAAGTTGGGAAGTGTTCCTTCCTCTTCTGTTGTCTGAAAGTGTTTTTGTAAGACTGCTATATTTCTTTCTCAAATACCTGTTAGAGTTCACCAGTGAAGCCATCTGGACCTGGAGTTTTCTTTGTGGGAAGGTTTGTACATTTACACAGAGAGTTACCCTTTCTAGTGCTTTTCATTTCTTCCTAAAGATTTGAATTTCCATCTGATGTCAATTCCCTTCACCCTAAAAAGGTGCCCTGAGCATTTCTTGTAGTGCAGGTTTACTGACAATGAATTCCATTTTATTTTATTTGAGAATGTTTTTATTTCACCTTCATTCTTGAAGAATGTTTTCACTGGAGAAAGAATTCCGAATTGACCTTTTTTCTCAATCAGCTCATTACAGATGTTTTCCCACTATCTTCTGGCCTCTATGGTTACTGATGAGAAGTCAGTGGGAATCTGAATCATTGTCACTATGCATGTAGTGGATCATTTCTCTATGCCTGCTATCAAGATTTTCTCCTTATCTTTGGTTTTTAAAAGTTTGACTGTAATTTTCCTAAATGTGATTTCTTTGTATTTATCCTTGGGGTTCACTGATCTTCAATCTGTACATTTATTCCTCTGCCATTATATTTTCAAACTTTTTTTTCTGCTGTCTTTTCTCTCCTTGTTCCACTGATGTTAGACCTTTTGATGTTGTCCCACAGGTCCCTGATTCTCTATTCTCCTTTTTATTCAATCATTTTTGTCTCTCTACTTCAGATTTCACTCTTTTGTCATCTGCATTTTCTTTGACTATTTTCTAATTCATTGATTTCTGCTATTATCTTTAATATTTCCTTTTCTTTTTTATTTAATACATATATTTTTTGAGACAGGGTCTCTCTCTCTGTCACTTGGGCTGCAGTACCGTGGCACGCACAATCACAGCTCACTGCAGCCTCAACTTCCTGGGCTCAAGTGCTCCTCCAGCCTCAGCCTCCTGAGTAGCTGGGATTACAGGCATGAGCCATCGCACCTAGCTCTATTTCCTTTTCACTTCTAAGTTTAGGTTTAGTTTATGCCTTTTCTAGTTCCTTAAGGGGAAGCCAGAGCATTGATTTTAAATCTTTTTTTTTTTTTTTTAGTATGATCATTTCAAGCGATGATGCTTTATCTTCATCCCAGAAATTTTACATGTTATGTTTTCAATATCATTTAGTTTAAAGTACTTTCTAATTTCCTTTATGATTTCTTTCTTGGCCTATGGGTTACTTAGAAGTATGTTGTTTAATTTCCAAATATTTGGGGATTTTCCAAATATCCTACCATTATTGATTTCTAATTTAATTTCATCATGCTCAGAGAATATACTCTGTATTATTTCAATCTCTTAAAATTAATCAAGATTAGTTTTATGGCCAAGTATGTATTTTAGCATAGCGAACATTCCATATCCATTGGAAAAGAATGTGAATGTATAATTCTACAGATGGTGGGTCTTTTCTATAATTGTCAGTTAGGTCAATTTAGTTCATAGTATTGTTCAGGTTTTCTATATACTTACTGGTATTTTATTTACTGGTTCTAAGAATTACTGTTGAGATAATATTAAAATCTCCAACTATAACTGTAGCTTTTTCATTTTCTCCCTTTAGTTCCTGTCTTAGTCTGTTTTCTGTTGCTATAACTGAATACCTGAGACTGGGTAATTTGTAAAGAAAAGGAATTTATTTCTTATAGTTCTGAAGGCTGAGGTCAAGGGGGCACATCTGGTGAGGGCCTTCTTGCTGGTGGGGACTCTCTGCAGAATCTAGGCTGGTACAGGGCATCACATGGCAAGGGGGCCAAGCCATGCTAGCTCAGGTCTCTCCTTTTGCTCCTATAAAGCCACTAATGGCCCACCATCTTGACCATATCTAATCCTAATTGAGTCCCAAAGGTCTCACTTCTCAAATATCATAGTCAGATTTCCCACCTTCTTAATATCATTACTGTTGGGATTAAGTTTCAACCTGAGTTTTGGAGGAGACAAGCATTCACACCATAGCAGTTCCATTAATTTTTGCTTCAGGTATTTTTGTAGATTGTTATTAGATGCATAAGCATTTTGACTTGCTATATCTTCTTGACAAATTGGTTCTTTTATTGTTATAAAATGACTCTCCTTTTCTCTGTAGTACCCTTTAGTTTGTCTGTTTATTTATTTATATCAGTCTTCTTATACTAAATGTTTACAATTTATATATTTTTCCATCCTTTTACCTTCAATCTGTCTATGTCTTCAGAGCTAAGGGGGTTTCTTGTAGATGGCATATAATGAGTCTTGTGTTTTTTGTTGTTGTTGTTGTTGTTCCTCTGGTGATCTCTATCTTTTAATTGGAGTATTAATCCATGTACATTTAACAAATTTATTGATATGGTAGGTTTATCTTCTTGTTATTTTTTTGCTATTTGTGGCCTGTGCTTTTGCTTCTCTTTTCTTCCTTTCCGTACTCTCTTTTGAGTTAGTCAGATTTTTATAATATTCCATTCTATCTCCTCCATTGGCATTCAAGCCTTATATCTTGTTGCATTATTTTTTAGTAGTTTCCTTAGGATTACAATGCGCGTCCTTAACATATCACAGTCTACCTTGAATTATGCTATTTCATATATAAAAACTTTTTAAGATTAAAATTCCATTTACCCCTCCCAAACTTTGTACTATTGTTGTCATGTATTTTTCTTCGTACTTATTCTTTCCTGTCTATATATTTCCCTTCCTCTACAATACATATTGTTATTATTTTCACTTTAAAGAATTGTTTTTTAGGCCGAGTGCAGTGGCTCACGCCTATAATCCCAACACTTTGGGAGGCCAAGGGGGCCGGATCACTTGAGGTCAGGGGTTCAAGACCAGCTTGGCCAACATGGTGAAATCCTGTCTCTATTAAAAATACAAAAATTAGCCGGGCATGGTGGCATGTGCCTGCAATCCCAGCTACTCGGGAGGCTGAGGCAGGAAAATTGCTTGAACCCAGGAGGCGGAGGTTGCAGTGAGCCGAGATCGTGCCACTGCACTCCAGCCTGGGCGACAAGAGAGAGACTCCATCTCAAAATAATAATAATAATAATTGTCTTTTAAACACTTCTTAAAATAATTTTATATTTTCCAACATTTTAACCACTTCCTGTACTCTTCATTCCCTCCTGTAAATCCAAATTTCCACCTGGTATAATTTCCCCTTAACTTCAAGAACTTCCTTTAGCGTTTCATATAGTGTAGGTCTCTTAGCCTTCATCTCTCTGCTATCTTTATTTTGCCTCCTTTTTTTTTTTTTTTTCCATTTATTTTGTCTTCATTTTTGAAAAATTTTTCCACAGGATATGGAATTCTCAATTGACAGATTTTTTTTTCTTTCTGATTTTAAATATGTCATCTCATTCTCTTCTGGAATGTTTTCATGAGAAGTCTGCTGTTATTCTTACCCTTATGCCCTGGATGCTGCCTTTTCAGACTTTTTATCTGACTGCCTTTAATATTTTTTCTCTAATCTATTGATTTTATTAGATTGACCGTGTATGACTTTCTTAGTATTTATCTTCCTTGAGGTCTGCTCTACTTTTTCAATCTACAAATTGCTGTTTTTAATAAAATTTGGAAAATTGTGGGAATATTTGTTCAACTATTTTCCCTTCCCCATGCTCCTTATATTTCCTTGTATTTCCATGATCCTTGTATTTCTGGGACACCAGTTACATATATTCTACATTCCTTAATATTCCTTTCAAAAGTTATTGGAACCCTATTCTTTTTTTCCCATTTTTTTCCTCTCTCTCTTTCTGTTTAAATAATTTACATCGACCTATCTTCAAATTCACTCATCTTCTTTTCTATTCTGTCTAATCTGCTGTTAATCTGATCCAATAAAACTTCTATTTTGTATATTCCATTTTTTAGTGTTGGGATTTCCAGCTGGTTTTTTTTCATAGTTTTTATGTCTCTCCTGAAATTTGCCTTCTCCTTATCCATCATGCCCATCTTTTCCTGCAGACTTTTCAATGTATTCATCACAATTATTTTACAGTCCTCATGTTCTAAAACTGCTACCTGGACAAGCTGTGAGTATGCTTCCATTGACTGGTTTTCCTCTTGTCTATAGGTCCCATTTTCCTGTGTCTTCTCATGTCATATCATATCCTGTACAGTGTGGATGATAGGTTGTAGAGATTCTGGATGCTGTTGTCTTCCTCAGAAGAGTATTAATTTTTGTTCTAGCAAGAAGTTAAATTATAGGCAGATAACCTCAATCTTGTGGAGTCTTGATTTTAAGTTTTTTGGGGGTAGGTCTTTTTGTTTTTTCCCTCATCCTAAGGAGTAGTCCTTAGTCCTTGCATATGATCCTTACTCCTAGGGTTTGGCCCTTCTGGCATTTAAACAGAAAGCTTTGCTGAGCCTCCCTAACTTGCCAAAACTTGAACTCTAAATTGTGTGTTCACAACCCTGGGAAGTTGCTATAACATCTGATTAGTAAGATCCCTGGGATTTTCTTCTGGGGTTCCTTGGAGTCTTGCCCCATGTCTTCACAGTGTAGGTGTCAGCTAAGGATTTGAGGAAAGATCTATGCGGATTTTTGAGTGCCAGGTGAACCCCATTCTGTCTCAGATGACTCCCTCTTTTCCTGGATACTCACCCCCTCAATTTACAGCCACTCTAGTCACTCTGTCTACTCAGTCCATTAGGAATTCTAGATTTTTTTTTTTCTTTTTTTTTTTAGACGGAGACTTGCTCTGTTGCCCAGACTGGAGTGCAGTGGCGTGATCTTGGCTCACTGCAACCTCTACCTCCTGGGTTCCAGTGATTCTTCTGACTCAGCTGCCCAAGTAGCTAGGACTACAGGCGTGTGCCACCATGCTCAGCTAATTTTTGCATTTTTTTAGTAGAGATGGGGTTTCACTATATTTTGGCCAGGCTGGTCTTGAACTCCTGACCTCAGGTGATCGGCCTGCCTCGGCCTCCTAAAGTGCTGGGATTACAAGTGTGAGCCACCACAACCAGCCAGGAATCCTGTATTCTGATTTAGCTCTACTCCCATACATTGCTTCAACTGGGAATGCCTTCAAGAAAACGTCAGACAAATGTGGGTTTTGCTTAGGGTATTTGCCTTATTTCATGGGTAGTAGCCCCTGGTTTTTCTCACTCTACTGTGCCTTCAAATAATTATTTTCAGTATTTTGCCAAGAATTTAATATTGTCAGTGGGAAAGTTTATCTGGTATAAAGTCCTCTGCCTTTACCTGAAGACAGAATTCTCTTGAAATATTTTTATTATACAAATCGAGCATCATCCTAGTCAGTGGTCCATATATCTCACCACTTGAAACCCAGCTTTCCAGATTTCTGTCATTTATTTGCTGTACAAAGTGAAGTTAAATCCTTCCAGGTGAATCTATTTTGGTTCAAATTAACCACAGCAAGTTCTGTTGTTTACAATCAAGGGCTACGACTAATACCTAGGGCTTATGCTGACCTAGATGCTGCTTAAATCCTGACTACATGAATAGCTTCCAAGACCTCTCCACAATCACTGGCCATCCATGGGTCTCTGGGAAAATATCCCAGATCACTGCCACCTTTAATATATATATTTTAAATTAGCATCTTGCCTTTAAATATTTTACTTTCATGATGATTATATTTCTGAGCATGGCTAACTATATTCCTTCTTGATACCATTAGTCATTTTACCCCTGGTTTAGATACAGCTTCACTAGCCCCTTTACTGTGCACCCTTATTGGACAGAATTCCTCTCCTTTGCATCAGTTCTGAGGGTCTATAACATCATCACCAAACCATCTGCCTCACTCTCCACCCCCATACACACCATGCACATGCCCATGCCCACACACAGACACACACGTCTTCCATAGCCAATAAAGGCAGAAGTTCCAAACTTTCACACCCTTTCCTCCCAATGACAGGCAGAGAAGAACTCCAGACAATTGATAGAGGAGAAAAAGAGATGTATATTTGGAAAATGGTTTATGACACCAGAGGCAGAAGTCAGGAAACAAGGACACTTACGAAAGCAGGGAAGCTGATCTGGGGAATTTCAACAAGTCCTCATGAGTTCATGTGGTTGTGTATAGTCCGATCATTTTCAGAATTCCAAACAAAATGCCACACTTATTAATGAGTATGTTATTGACCCTTTAGTTTACTCAGTGATGACCAAATTCATAAAACATTCATACTCTATTATGCAAGATTTCCTCTGTCTCTTTGAGGTGGATCTTTCTCTCCTGGGAGAGGCTAAGAATGGAAAATTGGCAAAGTTTCTTTCAAACTGAGTTTCTGGATCACTCTTTCTGCTAAAAAGAAGGGATAAAAAGAAGAATGGGGCCTGGCGCAGTGGCTCATGCCTGTAATCCCAGCACTTTAGGAGCCCGAGGTGGGTGGATCACCTGAGGTCGGAAGTTCGAGACCAGCTTGACCAACATGGAGAAACCTCATCTCTACTAAAAATACAAAATTAGCTGGGCATTTTGGCAGGCGTCTATAATCCCAATTACTTAGGAGGCTCAGGCAGAAGACTCACTTGAACCCGGGAGACGGAGGTGGCAGTGAGCCGAGATCGCACCATTGCACTCCAGCCTGGACAACAAGAGCGAAACTCTGTCTCAAAAGAAGAAGAAGAAGAAGAAGAAGAAGAATGGGTTTTGATAGTAGAAAGATGCAAAGTTAAGTCTCCACTGAGCTACCTACTAGTTTCATGGCCTTGGGAAAGTCCATCTTGAGTAGATATAATAATAACGAACACATACAGAACATCAAGAGCTGTATACTACTCGAATGCTTTAAAAGCTTTATTTTATTTCATCCTTGTAACTACTTATTGATAAGTACTTATTTAGGTAAATACCATGGTTATTTTTCTTTCACAGATGAGAAAACAACATTGCAACAACATGTTCTCTGAGCCCTATTGAAATAGATAGCTTTTAGTTGTGGTGTTTGTTTGATCCCTGGTTTGATGAATGGTGTGCTTCAGGTGGAAGCAGCAACAGGGTTTCAGCGGTAAGTCTCATTGTATGGTTGGACATATCTCCTAACTGTGTCAATTCTGGCTTTGTGGCTTTCAAACTTGGGTCCTGGACCTTCTAGAAATTCTGTAAGTTTGTTAGCATACTGTATTCATTTTCTATTGCTGTATAAAACATTGCCACAAACTTAGCAGCTTAAAACAATACACAGTTATGATCTCACATTCCATGGATCAAGAGTTCAGCACACTTGAGCTACTTCCTCTGATTAAGGTCTCATTGAAATGAAGACATCACCTACCTGTATCCTCATCAAGGACTTGGCTAGGGAAAGACCCACTTCCAGGGTCTCTCAGGTTGTTGGCAGAATTAGTTTCCTTGTGGCCTTGTGACTAAGATCCCCATTTTCTTAACTATCACCCAGGGACCCCAACCAGTTCCTGGAGACCACCTTTAGGTTTTTGCCACATAGCCCTCTCTGCAATATGACAGGTTGTTCCTTTAAGGACCACAGAAGAGAATCTGCTATTTCTTCTTGTATCTTTTAAGGCATAGTGTGATTAGGTCAGACCCACCTGGAATAATCTCACTTTTGATTAATCAAAGTAAATTGATTAGGGATGTTAATTACTACAAAATTCCTATTTCCATATCATGTAACATAACCAAAGGATATTCAGTCATATTCAAAGTTCTGCCCACACTCCAAGAGAGGGATTAGACAAGGCATATATACGATGGGAGAAGAATCTGGGGAGCCATTTTAGAATTCTGACTTCCACATATACCATTTTAACTCCGTTTCTGCTTAAATTTGGCAAAATGGATTCTGTTGTCTGCAATTGAACCCTGAGCAAAAATAGCAGACGATACAAGGAACAACAGACCTTTGTGGAAATGAGACCCGAGGACTAATAGGCTGTCTAGCCTGACAGGGCAAGGATCCAGTTTTCAATAAAGAAAGTGATATTGCTACTCTAAAACACCTAGTGACAAATTCGTTTCTTAAATAACCTCTGTCTACCAGAAATGAAGAATATAGAATGAAGACTTTGGTAGTCAGAGCGGCAGCTATTGTAGAACATTATCAAAGGCCTGAGGAATACAAGGACGGGGAGTAAACTACTGATGTATAACTGCACTAGTAAGCTTAGAAGACAAAAATGAAAGGCTGGGGTTTTAAGTTTTCAGCTCAAAGTATGTTTAGAAAACCAAGGAGTTTCTACAACTACTGAGAAAGAATGAATCTCATCTCCAGCAGGGCTGATATAACTAAAATCAGACTCAGAATCTGGTGGTTTGTCAAATGACATTAGTGTTTGAACCCAAAGCCCTATTGTGTCTTTTGAAAGGACAGTTGTTAGGAAAACGAAGACCCAAAGAACTGGAATAATGATATTTTGGAAAATCCAGATGGCCCTTAGGACCCTAATCTCCAACACCCACTGAGCTTCCTCTTTCTCTGTGTCATGAAGCTGGTTCTACCCTGTGTAAATACCCTGTAATTACTTTACCTGAGATAGTTACATTTTAAGGATTCTCTTTAGGACCTACGTCTATCCTCTCATTGCCTCCAGACCTATCATGAGGGTCAAATCAGAGTATTCTCTAGGAGGCCAATTACAAAGTTACGCTTGGCAGAAGATGGCCAATACATCAAAAGAAATGCAGGACTTTACCATGTATATTGTCAAAAATATAGGGAGGGAATTCTGTTTCCAGGTAAGATTATGTAAGCACACTGTATTCTGTATCTCCCAGTGACTATACATATGAAACCTGGACCGAGTGCAGGGAGGTATTTGGGATCTCTGAAAAGTAAATAGCAGGCTGGGTGCAGTGGCTCATGCTTTGTAATCCCAGCACTTGGGGAGGCTGAGGCAGGAGGATCATGTGAGGTCAAGAGTTCAAGACCAGCCTGGGCAAAAAAGTGAGACCCCCATCTCTACAAAAAAAAATGTAAAACAATAATTAGCTGGGCATAGTGGCCCATGACTTGAGCTCTAGCTACTTAGGAGACTGAGGTTGGAGGATTGCTTGAGCCCAGGAGTTCAAGGCTGCGGTGAGCTATGATCACACTACTGCACTTCAGCCTGGGCAACAGAGCAGGACCCTGTCTCTGAAAAAAAAAAATAAAAAAATTAAAAATAAAAATAAAATAAAAAGTAGAAGGTGGGAAATTGGACTAGAACTCAAAGAACCACTGAACTGATGGTGAATATTCTCATTTTTCTCTGATATCCCCCAGCCTAGACTCAAGAGAGTCAGAATCCTAAAAGTAGATTCCAGGCATGGACAGAGAGCTCTCAAGGAGGAGCCCTCTGGCTCTGGCTCAAAGAGTGAGAGAGAGAACTTCTAATGCTCAGAGGAAGTAGAAAAATTCTCCAGTTTTTCTTTCCTGTATTTCCCTCTTCTAACCATTCTCTCAGGCTCCAACTTCCAGGCAACTTCATAGGGATAGAACAGGAAGTGATAGCAGGGTTTCTTCAGACCCTTAAACTTTGAGGAAGGGAATCTTCATCTCCAATTTGAGAAGTCATAAACCCAAGAGAGTGAAGCAAGCCCTGAAGGTTGTTTGTCTCTCTTTTTCCTTCCATGGTTTGGTTCCAGATGTAAGTATAGTTGCAGGAAGTACAAGACAGAGTGAGGGTGTCTGTGGCCTCAGTTTTCTGGATAGAGGACCAAAAGGAGAAATACCAGGGACCTGGAAAATCCCATAAAAATTATAGAGAGGGAAGAGCTCAGAAAAGTAATCCTATAAAGTTGTTTATAAACTATGGGCTCACCCTTGAGCTCCACATGTGTAGATCTGACGCTAAACAGCATACCAAAAACTGAGTCACAAGATAGACCACTGCCCAGACCCCAGACTGGCCACTGGGTGACACACAAGTGAAACAGAATCAATGAACGCTACAAAGACTTTGAAAACTCAACTGGCATTGAAACTACAACTCACAGAAGGTTAGTTGGAAGTTGCAGCCTGAACCCAACTAGGTCAATTTCCTGCTAAAAGTATCAACATTCTCCACAGGATTGAAATAAGACCCAGAGTCTCCCAACATAATATTTAAAATAATCAGAATAAAATTCAAAATTACTCAGCATAAGAAGAAGCAAAAAAAATCCCAATTCACATGGGAAAAGACAATCAACAGATGCCAATGTGGAGATGTCTCACGGATGTTGGAAATATCAAAGACTTTACAGCAGTTATTACAGAAATGTTTAAGAAGTAAGGATTTGCCAAAGTAAAAAGATAGAAAGCCTCAGCCAAGAAATAGAAAACATAAAAAGGAGCCAGATAAAAAATTTTAAAACTGAAAAACACAATTACACAAATTAAAACTTCACTGGGTGGCTCAATAGCAGAATTGAATATATAGCAGTTTACATATAAACTTACCTATATGGATGTTTGGAGATCCAACAAGATAAAGCTATTGACTTACACTTTAATATAATTCTGATCAAAATCTTAGCAGGAACTTTTATAGATGTAGACAAACTAATTCTAAAGTTGATATGGAAGGCAAAAGAATTAGAACAATCAAAACAATTTTATAAAGAATAAAGTCGTGGAAATTACAATAACCAATTTGAAGACTTACTATAAAGCTACAGTAATCAAGACAGTATAGTATTGGTGAAGGCACAGGCTGATAGGTCAATGGGACAAAATAAAGAGACTAGAAGAATCAGCAGGCATATAGGGAAAGCTGATTTTTGACAAAGGTGCAGATCCAACTTAAATGCGAAAGGATTTCTTTCAACAAATTGTGTTAGAACAACTGGATATCCATGTGCAAAATAAAATTAATTTCATTCTAAACCTCACAGCTTATTTTTTTAACTTAAAATAGATCAGAGATTTAAATGTAAAACTTAACACTATAAAACTTTTAGAAGAAAATGTAAGAAAAAATCTTTGTGATCTAGGTTAGCAAAAAGTTTTTAGACATGACACCAAAAGCACAATCCTTAAAAAATAAAATAAAATAAAAAGTTGAGTTTATCTACATTACAACCTTTTGCTCTGTGAGAGGTATTGTTAAGAAAATGAAAAAACAAGATACAGATTGGAAGAAAATACATTCAAGTCACATATCTGACAAAGAACTTCTATCTGGAATGTATTTTTCTTAACTCTGAAAAACTCAACAGTAAGAAAACAGACAACCCAACTTCAAAAATCACAAAATACTTAGACAAAGAGGATATGTAAGTGGCAAATTCACACTTGAAAAGATGTACATCATTAGCTATTAAGAAAACACAAATTAAAATCAGGACATGATACCACTATACACTTATTAGAATGGCTAACATAATATAGAAAACTGACAGTATCAAATGCTGACAAGAATGGCAAGCAACTGAAACTCTCATACATCGTTAATGGGAATGCAAAGTAATAAATTCACTTTGGGAAACAGTTTGACAGTTTCTTATAAAGCTAAACATACACCTACCGTATGACCCAGCAATCCCGCTCCAAGTGTTGCAATAAATCCCACTATCCAAAGAAATGAAAACTTACATTCACACAAAAACCTGTAGATGAATGTCTATATATGTATTCTATTCATAATCACCTAAATTGAGAAACAACCAAATGTCCTTCAAAGAGGAACTGGGTGAACAAATTGTTGTACAACCATTCAATGGAATATTCAGCAATAAAAAGGAAAGGATTACTGATACACACCAATATATGTGCATGAATCTCAAATGCACTGTGCTGAACGAAAGAAGCCAGTCTCAAAAGGCTGCATACTGTACGATTCCATTAATATGATATTCTCAAAATGGAAAAGCTATAGTGATAGGGAATAGACCAATGGTTTCTGAAGGTTAGGAGTAGGACATGGGTGTAAATACAAAGAGATAGGTCAAGGGAGTATTTGGGGTGATGGAATTATTCTGTATACTGATTGCAGTGGTAATTACACAAATCCGTATGTGTGTTAAAACTCACAGAATTATACACCCCAAAAAAGTCCATTTTTCTGGTATATTAACTTAAAAATTAAAACAATATTTATAAGAAACTTGTGTTCCTCCAGTCTCATAGGCCTGGAACAGGGAGAAAAGAATATAATTTTAAAACAGGTTTCATTTTCAATGTGTGAACACCTACCAGAGATTCTAGGTTCAAACTACTGACTCAAGCAACTGTGAAGTGTTCTATTTATTTACTTGGTTGGTGGATTAAAAACTAGAGTCAACAGTAACCTATATGAAGTTAAAATGCCAGAAAGAAGTTGGTACAATATAGAGGAAAGAATTAAGCTGAAGAGAGAAGAATTTAAGAGCAGATTTATCATGTGTTCACAACCCCACCCCAAAAACAACCCCTGAGAAGTTCAGAAGACAGTCTCTTCACCATAAGATTGAGAAATACATAGATAACAGAAGCACCAGCATACTTTAAAATCACATTCATAGCTAAATACTATAAGTAGAGTGCAAGGGTAGAAGATACTGCCATTGTAATGAGCTCCTAGATTTAAGTGACTGATGGAAACTCAGAATGACAAAGGTCTAGTGGATGTACTTAACTACCAGAGAAGATGTGGTTACCATAACAGGTAGCAGGGCCAGAATAACAAACAGAATGATCTTACCTATATGGATCTTTGGAGATAATGAAGCTTCTATGACTGAATAAATGTGCTACCCCCTAAGGTTCTACATGATGTGCCTGTCAAAAAAAAAAAAGTGCTAGACTTGGTAAGCAGAAGGTTGATCTGAACCACCATTATAGAGACTCACTACCTGTCACTCAATTCCCAGACAAGAATCAGTTAAAAAAGTCAGAGCCTTTTCATTGGAGATGGGGTACTCTTGAAAAATAATTATGTAACAACATCACAAGCATGTACTATAAATCTTTCACCTGACTGTTACCAAAGGCACATGCAAATACTTTTCAGAATAATTGTACCTGGGAAAAAAAAGGAATACCTAGAATTGGGGGGATTACTTGACCCTGACTCTGAGCTAACACTAATCCCTGGCAACATAGAACATCACTACGCTCTACTGCTAAGATAGAGGCATTTTGAAGCTAGGGTTAAATGAAGTTAGCTATGAGTCTCATCATGTTTATTTCACCAGTTCATGACTGTGTAGGTGAAGTGAGTAACACACAACCACAAAATCCCCATGCTTACTCACTCTATGACCCATTGAGTAAAAGCTATTTTGGAATAAAGATCAAGTGAAAGTCCTTAGAACTCTCTTTACTGAAAAAAAAATGGCAAACATTCATTACTGCATTCATGATGCCTTTGCAAGGATTAATGCCATTATCAAATATTTGAAAGGTGGAAGTCCCATTTAATTCTCTTATTTGCCCTTTGTAGAAAATAGATAAATCTTAAACAGTAGATTGTTGTAAGTTTAATGACCCCCAAGTGAAGTTGCCATTCCAGATGTGTTATATTTACTGGGTAGCAATTAAGCATGACCCTGGCAAATAGTATTTGAGTCACTGATCTCAAAGACATATCTTTCTCTATCTCAATAAACAAAGAATTCCAGAAGTCCTTTGCTTTTACCTGGCAGAGCAATATATCTTTACCTTCACTTTCTTATATCAGTGTTCTGCTGTGGACAGACCTATGCAGACTTATCCTCAAAGTCCAAGGAAGCTGAGAGGCTGAAAAAAGAGGCTGACAAATCTAGTTTCTTAGAAACAAACATTTAACAGGGACTTATTAACAGAAGCCATGTCTATGTCTCAGGCAGTAGGAAGACAAGATGGTGGATCCCTGCACCATTATTCCCCAGACCCAGGGCTTATATACCACAGGGAAAGTGTGACTCTGAAGGAATGTGTAAGACAATTGAAGTATCAAGGTTGTTTCGACCTAAGGGCAGGATTTATGGTAAGTAGGTGCTCTTGCACAAGGAACAATAGATAAACCAGAAATCTTAGAGGTTTTCCTGGAACTGGAGTTAATCAGATGCCAACATGGCAGATTAGTATCCAAGATGGAGTTGCTTTGGCCTCCACAATCAGGAATACATCAACTTCAGACTCTGTGCAACATTTAGTCTGCAGGGACTTTGATAATCACATCTTTCCATAGAATATCACACGGGACCACTACATTAATGACATCATACTGATAGCAGCTGGTGAACAATACATACCAAGTCGTCTGGTTGGATTGGAGAAACACATGTTTACCAGGTTATAAGAGATAAATTTCATAAAAATTCAGGAATGTGCTACTTCATGAAGTGTCTGGGGTCCAAAGTTTGGCTTATATCATGCCAAAATGAAAGTTACATTGTTGCACCTTGCTTGACAGTTTTTTGTTTTCTTTTGTTTTGTTTTGTTTTTGAGACAGAGTTTCACTGTTGTTACCCAGGATGTAGTACAATGGCACGATCTCTGCTCACCACAACCTCTGCCTCCCGGGTTCAAGCGATTCTCCTGCCTCAGCCTCTTGAGTAGCTGGGATTACAGGCATGCACCACCATGCCCGACTAATTTTGTATTTTTAGCAGAGACGGGGTTTCTCCATGTTGGTCAGGCTGGTCTCAAACTCTCGACCTCAGGAGATCTGCCCACTTCAGGCTCCCAAAGTGCTGGGATTAGAGGCATGAGCCACCATGCCCGGCCAACAGTTCTCTTTAGATTTGGAAGCAACATGACACATTTGACTGAACTTCCAGGCTCATTTACCAAGTAACCCATAAGGCTGCCAGCTTTGTGTGAGACACAGAGCAAGAAGAGGCTCTGCAGTAGACTATTGATGCTGAGACTAGGCCTTCATGACTTGGTAGATCTGTGCCTGACTGAAAGCCATGTAGAGCCTATGGCCAGCCCCAGTACAAGAACCACAGTTAGGGCCTCTGGGGCTTCCAAACAAATCAGTGCCCTTTAGGTAGGCAAACACACTCTTGAGAAACAGCTCCTGGCTTGTTAATGGCCCTGGAAGAAATGGAATGTCCAACCACAGTAAAACTAGTAGCCTTGCAATTGGCCTGCCCTTAGTAAATAGGGGATTGTCAACCACCATTAAGGTGTATCCAAGAGCACTTCATCATTACATGAAAGTGATATGTAATGAATAAATATAGCAGATCCAATAGATTGTAAAAATCACATGGCTCACCTCCCAGGGTGTCTATTCTTTCCACATTTCTATCTATCTCTTCTTCAATTTATGCCTATATCCTGAAAAGGAATTCCACATGACCAGTTGACTAAAAAGGTAAAAACTACTATCTGATTTTTTTTTTTTAATTTTCTAGAGACGGGGTCTCACTATGTTGCCCAGGCTGGTCTTGAACTCCACAGTTCAAGTGATCCTCCTGCCTTGGCCTCCCAAAGTGCTAGGGTTACAGGCGTAAGCCACCATGCCCTGCCAAGCACCTGATTTTTAGATGGCTTTGCACAACATGGAAGCATCAGATTCAAGTGGACTGTAAGTCCCCATAGAAGTAGTCCAACAGAACAGAGAATAAAGGAAATATCTCCCAGTGGGAAGACTTTTCAGGGGATATCTCATGCTCCAATTTGTTTGGAAAGATAAATTCCCTGCAGTGTGAATCCTCCAGGACTCATAAGCAATGGCTAATGGTTTGATCAGACTTGGAGGTACCAAGATTGGCAGACTGTTGACAAGGAGTATTGGAGAGGAGGAGATATGATAAACCTCTCAGAATAAACAGTATGAGAATACTTTGTGTTTCCTGCAGAAAAGGAAGCTCACAATATTTGGGTGAATAAAATAAGCTGTCCTATGGGTGTCAGGGAGTCTTTCCTCAATCATCTCCATGTTTGCTCTAAGGGCTCTGAAAAACATGGCCATAGTGACAAAGCTGCACCTTATGCATGGACTCAACCACATGGACTTCCCATGACCAAGGTACTGCCACTGCTGAGCACATAACTTGCCAGTAGCAATGACCACTTGGGATGCCTGTACGAGAGATATATCTCTGAGAAAACAGCCTATTACTATTGAGTAGACTGATCGCATTGGAGTCAGTCCTTCCCCAATAGACACTTATCCTAGATACAGATTTTTCTTCTGTTGTGGGCTGAACTTTGTCTCCCCAAAATTTATTTGTTGAAGCCCTAAACCCCAGGACCTAGTACCTTAGAATGTCAGTAAAATTGGAGATACAGACTTTATTTTTTAATTTTATTTTAATTATTTTATTTTACTTTTTGAGATGGAGTTTCACTCTTGTCGCCCAGGCTAGAGTGCAATGGCACGATCTCGGCTCCCTGCAACTTCTGCCTCCCAGGTTCAAGCAATTCTCCTACCTCAGCCTCCCGAGTAGCTGGATTACAGGCACCCGCCACCACGCCCAGGTAATTTTTGTATTTTTAGTAGAGATGGGTTTTCGTCATGTTAGCCAGGCTGGTCTCAAACTCCTGACCTCAGGCGATCTGCCTGCCTTGGGCTCCCAAAGTGCTGAGATTGCAGGCGTGAGCCACTGCATCCAGCCAGATATAGACTTTAAACAGGTCTATATCTCCAAAGTAAGTTAAAACGAGGCCATCAGGGTGGGTCCTAATCCAATCTGACTGGCAGTCTTAGAAGAAAAGGAAACTTGGACATATGGAGACATCAGAGAGGACAGGCCACGTGAGGACACGGTGAGAAGGTAACTGTCTGCAAGCCAAGCAGAGGCCTCAGAAGAAACGCACCTGCCAACACTGTCATCTTGGACTTCCAGTCTCCACAGCCGTGAGAAAATAAACATCCGATGTTTAAGCCACCCAGTCCGTAGGATTTTATTACGGCAATCTAAGGCAAACTAATACATCTTCCTCTCCCACCATATTTCTGAAAGCCACAGAATTCATGGACTTACTGAATGCCTTATTCAAAACATTGACATCTCTCACAACATTGCTTGTGACCAGGGAACAGATGTACAGGAAAAGAAGTATGGGGGCGGGCTGATGTGCATAACCTGAACTGGTCTTTCCATGTATTCCATCATCCAAAAGTCACTGGCCTGAGACAACAGAGGAGTGACCCCTTGTCCAGTGTGAAGACAGGACCTGATGAGGTAGAAGTGCTGCCCTACAAAATGTAGCATATGTCTTAAGTGAACAACTGTTGTTTCGCCCCCAAAAAATAAGAGGTAAAAATGAGAATATCTGGTGGCTCACGTCTGTAATCCTACCACTTTGGGAGGCTGAGGCAGGCGGATCACCTGAGGTCAGGAGTTCAAGACCAGCCTGGCCAATATGGTGAAACACTGTCTCTACTGAAAATACAAAAATTAGCCAGGCATGGTGGCGTGTGCTTGTAATCCCAGCTACCGGGGAGGCTGAGGCAGGAGAATCTCTGGAACCCGGGAGGCAGAGGCTGTAGTGAGCCAAGATCGTGCCACTGGCACTTCAGCCTGGGCAACAGAGCAAGACTCCATCCCCTCCTCAAAAAAAAAAAAAAAAAAAGGAGTATCTTCTCTCATAATGATACCTAATGAACAACTTGCTATATTTTTGCTTTTTGTGACTTTTGGGCTCTGCTGGTTCAAAGCCTTTGAACCCATGAGAGGGACACTTTTACCAGAGGACACAATAATGGGGCCACTGAATTGGAACCTGAGACTCCCACCCGGACATTTGATATTTATCATCCCCTGTTGACAAAATGATCCAGATTATCCAAGTAGACTGCTGTCACACATGGGGGCAGAAAGGACCATTTCTGTAAACCAAGAGATTCTCTGGGGCACCTCTAAAACTGCCATGTCTGGTGATAAAAGTTAATAGAAGGGGCTGGGTAGGGTGGCTCACACCTGTAATCCCAGCACTTTGGGAGACTGAGGCAGGCAGATCACTTGAGGTGAGGAGTTCGAGACCAGCCTGGCCAACAGAGTGAAACCCTGTCTCTACTAAAAATCCAAATATTAGCCAGGCGTGGTGGTGGATGCCTGTAATCCCAGCTACTCAGGAGGTTGAGGCACAAGAATAACTTGAACCCAGGAGGCAGAGGTTGCAGTGAACTGGAGGTTGCAGTGAGCCAAGATCACACCCTTGCACTCCAGCCTGGGTGACAGAGAAAAACTCAGTCTCCAAAAAAATTAAAAAAAAAAAAAAAGAGTTAACAGAAGGTAACTTTCAATCCCATAACAGCAGAGCAATTAAGCATTCAGATCCCCCAGGAATAAAGTTTGGGTCATCCCTCTAGATAAAGAATCATGCCCAGTTGGCTCACTTGCTGAAGACAAAGGGAAAACGAATGGGTAGGAAAAGGACGTTATAAATAACAACTGCAGCCTCATGGTGAGTTGCAGAAAAATAAGTTCTGCAGCATAGACATTTGCTATCCACATTTTCTTCTTCGTTTGCTGTGTCATGTGTGTATTTATGTCTATTTAATACATTTTACTATTATATTTCTCTTTACTTTTCTGCACTATTTTATGTAGTCTGTGTGGGTGGTACTTAATCTTACAACCTAGTCCACAGACTACAGAATACCAATGATATTATGACTGAGCTGGAGGAGAAATGAATATCACCCAGAAAACCTGAACTTGGATCTGGATGCCACAGAAAAACAATGAAACTTGGAGTCCTTCCTTTGGGGAGTGCATTTTCTTTTATATGAGTGATCATTGTATTCTCTCAGGCAAGCACAGGTTACTGTTACTATTATGGCTGGTAATACAAGCATTAAAATGGGGCACACATATGTTGACATTATGCAGCAAAGGGGTGGACTGTAGTGACATCTCAAATTTTTTAATACTTCCACAGTGTAAATCCTACCTTTCCAAGATACCATCTTAAAAAAGACTACATTTCTCAGCCTCCCTTTTCAGTAATGTACAGACATAAAACTAGCTTCTTTCAATCAGAGACATCAGCACAAAACTTAGAAAGCAGAAGGGAGAATAGTGAGGTAAACAGTGAGACTAGTGGAATCACACAAGTATGCGGTCTTAGGCAGTTTTGCGGGTGCTACAACAAAAGTTCGGTGCAGTGGAGGTCCAGTTTGTGTTTTCATAGGAGTTGAGCAGTATGTCACAGCATCTGCAGAATTTCCAGATGACAGAATAGTGTCATCAGAATTTTGCTATATCCATTTCCGTTTCTAGACCTAGCTTTTCTCTGCACTGGGTTCCTTCTCAAGTAGGTTATTTCCCTTATAGTGGCCCCTGGGAGCTCCAAATCCAGTGGAAAGAGAGTTTCTCTTTCCAATCATCAAGAAAAAAAAAAGTCCCTGGACTGAATCTCATTCACCCAGTTTGGGTCACATATCCATCACTGAATCGATTGCTGTGGCCAATGAGATTGAATATTGCCAGGCCTAGGTAATACGCATCCTCTGAACAGTCAGACCAGAATGAAGTCTGAAAGGGAGACTAGATCCGTTTCAAGTAGTTTATCACCCAAAAGCAACTGGCCTTACAGAATGGAGAAACGACCTGGTGAGGCTGAGGTTCTGCCCTACAAAATGTAGCATATGCTTCAAGCTAGTGACCACTTACTTAAGGGTAGTCCTCAAGCTAAAATCAGGATGTTACCAAAGAAAAGGAGGAGGAATGATGGGCCGGTAGAAACAACAGCGGTCCACCACACAGCGAGTTCTGGCTCCTCCCCGGGCTCTGGTAGAGTGGTGACTAAGAAAGCCTGCAGCTGAGTCCCTGACTCTTCTTGCCTTGTGACCCCAGTGGCACTTTCACTTTGTTGAACTAAAATTCGGAAGGTCTGGTTTCCAGGTCCGATGTCTGTGAACTGGAGAATCTCCCTTAACTTTTTTGAACCTCCTTTAGGCCATTCTTTGCCAAACGAAGAACCAATAAAGCCTGCCTTGTGAAAATTCAACAAGATAAAACTCATAAAACCACTTTGAAATCTGTAAAGTACTCCACAAATGTAATGAATCATCTTTATTGCTCCAAGGAAATCAGAGATGAACTGAGCCTAGCTCATCCTGGTTAGGAGGGGGAAATTATCCCATGGATGAAGGCCAAATACGGGTAACTGAGGTTGATGGATGGCCATAAGACAAGTGGAGTGAGAGTGGGGCCGCTGTCAAATGCCCTTCACCACACAGATAAGACCAATCCACCTCTTTCTGGGCTATTGAGCTCATCCCCCCTTCCCTAGGTAAGAGTAAAAATAGCTGGTGAGCTGTGACCAAAGGCTTAAACTGTAAATATGTTTGACACAGGATTCCTCACTGAGCAAATTTCTTCTAGGAAAATAAATGGTTAGGAAAGCAAAGATTCCTGTGAAAGAAAATTTATTGCAGCAATTATTGGGATAACAAAAGTTTGAAAGTAGCTGCCCTGCAATAAGAAATTGATTATATAATTACACAAATTATGGTATTATCTCTTCAGTGGCATGCTAAGAGTAAAATGAGTAAAATGATGATACAGATATTATACAGAGGAAGAGCCAGGATATAATAAATGAAAAGAGCATGTACATTATGATCCTGTTTTTGTCAATCAAACCTGTAGATGCATTCATGTGCATAAGGAAAGGTTGAAGAGATATGTAATAGTTACATCATGCATTCCTTTAACTTCTCTGAGTTAAACTGTGCACTCCCGAAAATGTGTGGGGTGGTGGGGGGCGGCGGCAGGAAGACAGAGAAAGAGAGAGAATAATTTGAATCATGCAGGAGATCTGACCTGACACTCACTGAACACATGAGTGAGATGAGGACACAAGAATGCTGAAATTTCAGTCCCTCGCAGTTTTGATTTGCCTTTCAGAATGTGAGCATCCTCCCATGCTGAGTACGATGCTAATGTTTCAAGATGTGTATTTTTTAATACAACCTGTCCCCTAAATGTAAGCCAACTACGTTTTCTAGGGCTCAACCGATGAAGCGGTGATCAAGTTCAAGCCCAGAGGAAAATGGCTGAGTTGTACGGATGGAAAGATGCCGCGTCCTCTCCTAATGCGGCCCCTTCCTGAGAAATTGTCCACTGTGGTTTTCCTCCTGTCTTTAGATCCTGACCCCCACCTGTGGTTCCCAAGAAGCTCCTTCCCAGCAAAATGTGTACAGTGGTGACCTCTGGATGAAGCTGTTTCTTTTCTCTTTATGACAAGCTATATCTTCTAATTAACTAAAATGAACATGTATTAGGTAATGTATTTTTAAGGATAGCTAAGACCTCCTGCTCTAGTGGGGACTTAATGGAGTACCCTCTAGAATGTTCCATTTAGTTATCCCAGCTTTGCCAGCCCACAAGAGCAGCTTCCTGTGAAGACTGTGCAGAGCCCACTGTCCTTCCTCCATGGCTGGCAAGGCTGCCCTCTCCTCTTCTCTCAACCCTTATCACAGAGAATCTCCATGGCTGATAGCATTAGGCCGGGCCGGGCAGCCCTGGATGGCTGCAGGCCCCAGGGTGCCAGGCAGCTCGGGGCCATCTCCGCCCATCGCTCCCAGGCTCCATCAACCCTTGTTAGTCCTCATTACCAGCCCGAGCCCAGACAGGCTGCCTCCACGCTGGGTCCTTGATTTTTCTATTTCGAGAGGGTTATTCGGGCCAAATCTCCAAATCAAGTTATGCCCCTGATGTCTTAGATTTGCAGTGCCCTGACAGCACCTCCTCCCCTGTGGCCCACCCTCAGTCCCCATAAGCTACAGATGGTCCCCAGCAGTGTATAAACCTATCCTGATCCCCCTGCAGAATGTAAACTCTCTCTCTTTCTCCCTCTTTCTCTCTCTCACACACAAACACAGAGACACACACACACACACACACACACACACATAAACACACACAAATCCTTATATACACACAAACATCTCCCCACAGCCCCACAAATGCACTTTATCACCCATACTCACTCAAATAAGCATCCATGAACACCCACACCCTGGGGTCCTCAAAAGTCATGAGAGACCCAGATCACTTACCGTTTTGAGGTTTCCAGCATGTTCAAGCATGACAGATTGCTACAACCATGTTTCAAAATTGGTAGCTCTTTTAAATGTTTACATTTAACAAATTACCATCATATGTTTTAAATGCAAGATAATTGTGTTATCCACAAAATAATTATAGGATTTATGAACAATTAATTCTTAGGACACGGCAGGCAACAGCGGGCTTCGGGAATGCATTGTGCTTAGGGCTGGATGATGAATGTCCTCCCCTCGCCGTCTTGTCAGCTTATCTCTCGGACTGCATATGTAACCTCATTTGGGGACAATATCAAAAGCCCACATCTGAATCCTTCTGTGAGTGTGAGGCCCAGCCTGTGGCTCCTGTCAATCCCTGAATGCACACTCACCATGCATGCTCACCAACAAGGCCCTGAGCCCCCACACACTAATACCACATACCCACCCTACCTGCCAGAGTCCTGGGACTCACTGGTAACCTCGGTCACCCCTTGACAGTCATTGGAATGTATGAGAGCTGGGAGGGACCCTCTGTGCCATCTGATCCAGCCCCTCTCAAGGCAGAGACTTCTCCTACAATGCCCCTGCAATGGTTGACGACCTGGTCCAGGCTCAAGCCCTTTCAGATCCTTCTGACTCAGCAGCATGGACTGGTCCTAATAGGAAGGAATGTGAAGTCGGCCATCCTAGAACTTCCATTTATTAGCATCCTCCTCCTCTTCTATAGAGTAACCCTAGGATTCAGGAAAAGTGCCATTCAGCCTGCTCTTCTCTGGAACAAAGGGCTTCTGTTCTGTCCACCTGTATCTGGAAAAGTATTGCCTATGTGTGCACGCACACACACACACACACACACATGATTACTTGCTCACATACACATATACACTCACATGCTCATACCCACACATGTATGCACACACTTTAAAAGACTGTGCCTTTTAAGGTAAGACCCTGACCTTTAGAGGCAAACCACAGTCTGAAGCCCTCTTTCATTCCTTATTAGTGATGGCTTGAAAAAGTCATCTATCTTCTGAAAGCCTCAGTTTTCCCTGTATTTAAAGTGAATCCAAAAGACATCTGCCTCCTAAATCATTGGTAGGATATACTTGAGATCTTTGTAAGACCACCCAGCAAAGTACGCGGCACATAGTTTCTTTCCTATCTTCCTGTGCTTTTGGGAAATCCTTGGACTGACCATGCCCAGTCCACTCCCACGATGATGACCACCAACTCAAACATCCAGGCAGAAGATGAGGGCTCTATCATCCCCAGTTGGACTAGATGCTAGAAAACACATTGCCACAGTGGGCAAAGTGGGGTCCTGGATCCTGCCCACCTCACCTGCTTTCCATTTACCTCCACTTCTTCCTTATGGCCTACTTTCATGTCTCACTGAAACCCCTGCAGCTCTTAGCCCCCTGCTGCCTCCCTAGGCTTCAGTTTTGCTCTCTCTCATTGGAATGTCTTCCCTGTCATCTCCCAATTCCTCCCACCACCAGATCAATGAAGGCTTCCTGGAGGAGGTGAGTCCAGGACTCAGTCTGGAAGAATGAGCTGCATCACTAAATATCTGCGTAACTCCTATTCATCCCTCCAAACTAGTGCCTGACTCCTCCCCAAGAAAACCTTCCCTGATCACCTCATCTCCAGCTAGTTTAGACGGTGCATCAGTTAGCACTCTTGTTTTCTGATTGTAATGAGTGTTTTTGTTTGGGGGTTGAGAGACGTATCAGAAAATGAGTGAAACACTCAAACTAGATAGTTGAGAAGAATTTAACAAAGTGATTATTTTCAAAGGCAGGGTTTAGGGAAACCAAAAAGAGACAGCATTATACATAGGACTAGAAACAGAGGGCAACCTTAACCACCCATAGGCCTAACTGGGACAATGGGGGGAGCCGCTAACAGAACCAGAAGATAATGAGATGAAATGGCAGGGCTGGTGGTGGTGAATGACAGTCAATGTCAGAATGATGTTAGGATCATAATGTTTCTTCAATGTTAACATTTTAATTAAAACTTTTAGTTGATTTTTCCACATTTGTACATATTTTGTATTTGAAGGTATTAAGGTTTTAGTGTCACCCATTATTTTTAAATGAATTTTAAATACTTCTTTTTTAAAAACCAGTATTGCCAGGTGTGGTGGCTCATGCTTGTAATCCCAGCACTTTGGGAGGTCAAGGCAGGTGGAGCATGAGGTCACGAGTTTCAGACCAGCCTGACCAACATGGTGAAATCCCATCTCTACTAAAATGCAAAAATTAGCCAGGCATGGTAGCGCGCGCCTGTAATCTCACCTACTCAGGAGGCTGAGGCAAGAGAATCGTTTGAACCCAGGAGGCAGAGCTTGCCGTGAGCCGAGATCACGCCACTGCACTCCAGCGTGGGCAGCAGAGTGAGACTCCATCTCAAAAAACAAACAAACAAACAAAAAACCAGGATTGATGCTCGCATTTCAGCACACACGAATAAATCTTCAAACATAGTATTATCATTCTGTTCTGACGTTGAAAATCAGTACTCTTTTGGTTGTAAGGGATAGGAAACCCAGCCCCAAACTGGCTTGAGCAAAAAGGGAATCCGTTACTTCCCATGTATGAAGATTCCAGCGCATTGGCTAGCCTCAGGCCTACCTTGGCACAAGGGCATGAACAATATCACCAGGACCTGGGTGGCTCAGTCTTTCAGCCAGACTCAGTTCTCCTCCATGGGTCCCCTTTATTCTTGGATAGGCCATCCCTCGGGGTCACCCAGGGACTGCAGCAGCTCCAGACCTCATGCCCATTCAACCTCATATCGAGCTGGAAGGAGCTGCTTTCCCAGAAATCTGCAGAAGTCCTGCTGCCTCCCATCGGCTCCGGTGGGCTGCTGTGGCCATCAGCAACCCCTGAGTCCTGCATCATGAGCCGCATCACCGGAGAGCCTGGGGTAAGCTCAGCTTTCTCTGAAACATAGATTGAGGTGGGAAAGAGGTAATTTCCCCAAAGCATAAGAAACTACCCCAAGAAGAGAGAGCTGATGCTGTGTGACGAAAAAACACGTACTCACCTCAGATGCGCCCCTCTGTGCTTCCGTGGAATTCCAGACTTCTCTCTTAAATGACTCCCTTCACGCTATTTAAAAAAAAAAAAAAAATCTGCCCAGGGGCAGTGGCTCACCCCTATAATCCCAGCACATTGGGAGGCCGAGGCGAGTGGATCACTTAGGGTGAGGAGTTCAAGAACAGGCTGGCCAACATGGTGAAACCCCATCTCTACTAAAAATACAAAAATCATCTGGGTGTAGTGGTGCATGCCTGTAATCCCAGCTACTCAGGAGCTGACGCAGTAGAATCGCTTGAGTGCGGGAAGCGGAGGTTGCAGTGAGCTGAGATCGTGCCACTGCACTCTAGCCTAGGCAACAGAATGAGAGTCTGTCTCAAAAAAAAAAAAAAAGAAAAAAAAAATCCTTAGGCTAAACTCCTAGAGGACAGGGACTATCAGGTATTCCCAGTCCCAGGAAATGCCTGGCATTCCATAGTTGCTCCATAACTGTTTGTAGAGTGAACATCTGATTGGCAGTTCCAGGTGATGGTGGCTTGCCTTGGACCCTCTATCTGACAGTCTGATGGGACAAAGTATTGTAGATGCCCTCTGGGTTCTGAAGGCAGACTTAGTGTGCCTAGGATTGCCTGTAGAGCTTAAAACATAGATTTTTAAAACACAGATTTCCTGGCCCCACCCCCCGAGATTCTGATTCAAGAGGTCTGGGATGGGGCCTGAGACTCTGCATTTCCAGCGAGCTCCTAACCACTGCTGATGTTACAGGCCCTTGACCACGCTTTGTGTAGCAGTGCTTGAGAGAACCCACAAAGGAAGCCCAGAGCATCGGGGAAGAGCCTTTTGCTGGCCAAGACTTGGGCTACCCTGCATGATCAAACAACCCTATTCAAAACCATGCTCCAGTGACTGCTCTATTAACCGAGCATGTTCAAACGGCCTTGCCGGATGGGGCTCATAATGAAAGAAGTAGACTTCTCAGAACTATCCAGTAAAAGATTTATTCAATTAAAGTGATTCTGTTTTAAAAGATATTTGGCCTTTTGTGAAGGCAAAGCCATGCTTTTCTAATTAAAGGCTAATTGTGGGCTAATACGCAGATCTCACTGCTTTCAGCACAGCGAGGCAGAGGGAGAGGGAGAGTCTGACAGCTGTGCTGGAAACCTAAAGAGTGAAGAAAACATGCACACTTCTTCCCCATCCTTCAGAGGCCCGCAGGATGAAGCTTACAGCTAGTGTCTTCATACATTCAACGAGCATCTTAAGCATTTTAAAAGAGGCATATAAAAACACATATATAAACCTGATCATGTCCCCTGCCTAAGACCCTTCAAAGTCTCCTGATTGCATAGGATGAAGAACACAATCTTTAATTAACATGGCCCGTAAGTCTTGATTAGGCTCCTTCCTCACCTCTTCAGCCTCATCTCCTACGACCTGCTCCCTGACTTGGAGGCTGGCCACACCGGACTTGTCCCTGTGAGTTCCTCTGATGCACCTAGTCTGACACAGACTGATCTATGCCCACCCCCTGCCAAATTCCTTACTGTCAATGTGACAGTATCTGGAGAAACAGTCTTTAGGAAGTGATTAAGGTTAAATGAAGGGCCTTAAGCCAATAGGACTGGTGCCCTTAGAAGAAAAGAAAAAGGCATCAGGGTACCCACTTAAGAGAAAAGGCCACGTGAGGACATAGTGAGAAGGTGGCCATCTGCAAGCCCAGGAGAGAAGGCTTCACAAGAAAGCAATGCTAGCATTTCAGCACTGCATGAATAAATGCTCACAGTGTTACCATTTTGTTCTGATACTGAAAATTAGTACTCTTTTGCTTGTAAGCGATAGGAAACCCAGCCCAAAACTGGCTTAGGATGCCATCCTATGGCACCTCGATCTTGAAGTCCCAGCCTCAAGAACTGTGAAAAATCAACGTCTGTTGCTTAAGCCACCTCGGCTGTGGTATTTGGTTATGTCAGCCCTTAAAGCAAAGCCCTCACACATGCTGTTCCCTCCTCCTGAAAGACCTTGCCACCCTGCCACGCTCAGCCAGAGTAATTCCTCTGCTCATCCTTCAGACCTCAGCTGAAATATCACCTCCTCACAGAGACCTTCCCTGATCACTCCCCACTCAGTCTGTTTATCTCCTTTAGAGAACCCACCAATGAAACAGATTTTAGATTCCAGAAACATACTCAAATATAAGTGAAAAATAAAGCTCATGATCAACACAACCTTTCAAATCAGTAGAACAAAGGATACAGGATTCACTAAATGGTATTAGGATAAACTGAGTCTCTAGTTAGAAAAAAACAAAAAGTTTCATCGCAACTTTATTCTTTACCCCAAAATAAATTCCTGATGGAAGCAAGGTTAATGAACCTTGGAAGTTCATGAACTGAAAGAAGGTTTTACATTCTTGGAGTCGAAATAGGAAACCACACACCCTACCCCCAACGCTTCTTTTTTTTGAGACAAGGTCTCACTCTGTCACCCAGGCTGGAGTACAGTGGTACGATCTTGGCTCACTGCAGCCTCAACTGTCTATGCTCAAGTGATTCTCCCACCTCAGCCTCTGTGAGGCTGGGACCACAGGCATGTGCCACCATGCCCGGCTTGCTTATTTATTTATTTATTTATTTATTTATTTATTTATTTATTTTGTAGAGACAAGGTCTCGCTATGTTGCCCAGGCTGGTCTTGAACTCTTGGACTCAAGCCATCCTCCCATGTAAACCTCCCAAAGTGCTGGAATTACAGGCATGAGCCACCGAGCCCAGCCAGAAAGGCCTTTTAAAACATACAATACAAACCCAGAAACTCTAATAGAAAACATTGATTACACTGCTAACTTCACAAAAAGTTTTCTTTATGAAAAAAAATGAGAGTTATAAGAACAGTAACAAATGGAGGGAAATATTTGCAACACATATTAAAGACAAAAGGCTAATTTCTATTATATATAAAGAGTGTCTACAAATCAATAAGATCAAGAGTTCAGTAGGAAAATGTGGAAAAGATAAAATAGTTAACAGTAACTAAAATAAAAATGAATTTTTAAACACATAAAAGATTCACAAATTAAAATGAGATACCACTTTTACCTATTATGTTAGCCAAGTTGACAAAGCTTAATAACAGATTGTTAGCAAGAATGTGAAGAAACTGACACTCTCACTCATATGCACTTTCAATGCATGTGACCTTTATGGAGGCAATAAACCATAATATTTAAAATGTGCAGAGTCTTTAATCTAGCAATTGCAATTCCAGAAAATTATCCTATGGATAGGCTTGCACATACATGAAATGACATATGTATAAGAATATTCATTGTGGCATCGTTAAAAATCTAAAAGACTGGAAACAAACTATCCTTCAATGTCAGGCTGGTTAAATAGATTGTGATATAGTCCATACAACTGAATATTATACAGCCTTTAAAATGAATGAGGCAGTTCTCCTGAACCGATAAGAGTGTACTCTAAGATATATTGTTATGTGGAAAGGCAAGTTATTGAAGAGGGTGTATATCATGCTAGAATGTGTTTAAAAATTTAAAAATATGCATGCATATACTTATATATGCATTGATTAACTTTGGAAAGGAACGTAAGGGACTGGTAACCAAGGCCGCCTTCCAGGAAGGGAGCTGCAAGGGGAGGCACACTTCTTTTTCACTGCATAATCCTCTGTAACTTGAATTTTGTATGTACTATGTATCAAAATGAATTTCTGATTAAGAACAAATGAATTAAAAGCCATTTCACAGGAGGAAAATACCAAAAGGGGAAAAAAGCAAAAGCAAAATGTTACCAATGACTGCGCGGTGGTTCTAGGAATGCCTTTACTTTTTCTTTGTATTTTTCTATATTTAACTCTATTTCTTTAGTGAACATGTACTGATTTCAAATGGGGAAAAGAATCATTTTTTAAAAGCACTGTGAGAGTCACTAATCAGCATCTTTCCTGTTGAGCCGCATGTGTTCCCAGCTGGAGATGGCATGAAATCCCCCAACCACATCTGTTAATCCTGAGCCATCCCTGTAAAGACCCTCCGAGCCCCTGCATGTGGCTTTAGGGAATCAAGTCATTGCAGCTGCTTCATTGGTCCTACTCCAAGCGGGCCGGAGGCGGGACCTGTGCTTAAATGACAGCAGAGCTCCAACTCCAAGAGGAAGGGAAGAAGCACAGCGACCCCTGCAAACTTGGAAAAATCACACACACACACACACACACACACACACACACACACCAGTTAACATTTGAGCAGCACTCTAGAGTTTGCCAGGAGCATCTTATACATTTTATTTGATTCTCACAACTGCCATGAGATGTAGCTCTGAGGATTCTCCCCCTTTTGAAAGCTAAGGGAACAGATTTGCTGAGAGGAAAAGTGACTCTCCAAGCCTCCACAGCTACATGTTCTGGGGTCAGGAGTTCCATACAGATATTCTAGCTCCAGATGTTCAGCTCTCTCTTCTTTGTTAAGTTGTTGCGGTGGACACTAAATAAGCTCACCAGAACTGAGTGTCTCTTTTTTCCTGGGCACACAACTAGATTATATTTCCCTCCCCCTCTTGCAATTCAGTGTGGTTATTGAATTAGTCATGGTTTTTTAGTATGATGTTTTGACATCCAAGACCTGGGGAAACTGCGCCTCCCAGAGTTGGCACATTTCTAGAGATAGTGACCCTCCCAAGAGTACAACTTTCAAACACAAATTACCCAATCCAAAGCCCACACCCTCAACGCCTGCCCTCATACTGTGGTACACTGTTTCCCTGCCCTACTTACCCCAGGGCCAGCCATCAGACAACTAGGGGCAGCCCCTACCCCCTACTCCGCTACCCCAAGTCTCAAACTAGCCAATTCTCAACCTACTTACCCTGTCTTGGCCATTCCTTCCCCAGACAACCTCAGTGAAGGTTTTCCCACAGTTCCCCTCACTCCCTCTGCCTCCTCCCACATGTGGCCCTGCATGGCATGGCATGCCCCCTTCTTATTGGGAACTGTCAGTTAACAAATTCTCTTTTCATTGGTAATTGCCTCCTGATCTGTTGGCCTCACTGTACATGAACAATCATAAAGCTTACATTTTAAAATAGTTATAAGGCTAAATTTCTAGCTAATGGAAGGTGAGCAGAATTTCAAGATGTCACCTTCAGGGCTGGCCCTTGAAAGCCTCCTATGCAGATTTCTCTCTCTCTCTCTCTCTCTCTCTCTCTCTCTCTCTCTCTCTCTCTCCCTTTTCTCTCCTTCTCTGTCTCTCATACACACACACACACACACACACACACACACACACACACACACAAAACTGGCTGGATGTACAGAATCCAGAAAAATACTTGCAGGTCCTAGGGATGATGGAACTACAAGGGAAAGGAACCTGAGTGCCCGAATTACCACATGGAAACCACCTGCCAAATACCCGTATCACACTCATACCTGAACAAAAGGTAAATTTCTATTGTTTTAAGATATTGCAATCTTGAGTTTCTCTGCTACACCAATGGTACTACCCTGACTAATTCAGTTGCCAAAACATGCCTTTGGTGACTTCCCCCTCTTCCCATAGCCCTCTTTGTCTCTCAGACTTCTTTTCTTCCTTCTCCACTCCCCCAGGGCCTTGGGGCTCTACAGTTCTCCTAGATTGCCGAGGCCCTCTAGTAGAGCGTCCTATTCTATCAAGTAGATTCCCCCAAATTCAATTCCACAAATGTCTCCGAAGTGCCTACCTTGTTGCAGGGCACTAAACAGGATATGAGATAAAAGTCCCAGGCCTGTGGGTGGGCTGGGTACCAGCTACTGGAGGTGAGAAGCTAGGCTGGCTCCAGGGACACAGGGATGAATCAGAGTATTTGCCACTTGTATTATAGACTCTCCCATTGCTAGGTATGCAGGTTTCAACATCAAAGAAAAGAAGGGGAAGGAGGAGAGACAGAATGAGATTGCAGTTAACTGAGACTCAAAGAACCAGGACAAGACTGATTAGGGGCCCCAAGGGGAACCAGGGAGTATCCTGAGAACCTGAGGTCAGACAAAGAGGAGGCATAGGGACTCAAAAAGGGTAGGTAAGAATGCTGGAGACAGGGAGCAGTCATGTTCCACAGGGTTTTGAAGAAGACTCTAGAGCCACTGGCCTTCTGTTTCTGAAACTAAGCCTCCATTGTAAACACCCCAGAAACACCCACCAGTGGCTCACCCCTTCCCAGTGTTCCTCATCAGGTGAGACAGCATTTGTGTCTACAGCTCTGGGCCTGGGCCCTGGGCTCACTGGACTGCTGAATGTACCTCCATCACAGTCACACAGCCCCAAGGGGCACAGGTACACATTCAACAAACATGCAGGGCTTGCTGCAAGGACCTGGGGAGGCAGCACGTGTGATACACTGTCTTAGTCAAGCATCACTCAGCTGCAAGAAACAGGGACACTGCTCCCCCTCACCCCTTCAAATTAGCTCAACTAATAAAGAGTTTTATTAAAGGGTTACCAGATAAACTGGAGGAGATACTGAGCACGAAGTGAAAATAATTCTCACAGGAGCCGGAAAGGCATCTGTGCCTCCCTCTCCCTCTCTCCCGCCTCTTTCTGGGTAACTCCATCATGTTTCCAGTTCTCTCTGTAGAAGGGCGTCATCTAGGTGCTGTGGTTCTGTTCATCCATAACTTAGGCTTTCCGTGGCTTCCATGAGCCAGGCTCACTTGGCCTCAACTCCACAGGGCCCCCCAGCGCAGCCTTCCAGCTCACCAACTCATTCTCTCTCAGAGTCTTAATTTCGAATTCTTAAAAGAATTGATCTGATTAAGGAACTGATCAAACTAGATCATATGTCCACTCCCGGTCTCATCAGCGTGGAAGAGAGAGCTGCCCTTCCAGCTGCTGGGAGCCTTGTCAGATGAATAAGCAGAGTGTGTAGGCAGAGATACAAACTCACAGAGCCACTGCAGACCAGCTCTGGCTCTCTAAAACCTCATGGTCCAAGCACTTCGAGAGTGTGTCTTCCAGCAAACTCTAACAGGGAATGAAAATGAGACATCAATCCTATTTCCCAGGGAGGAACCATGAATCCAAGGGAGAATGACCTATGGTAGGTCAGGATTTCAACTGGGTCGCAATGGGAGCAATTGTCCAGATTTCACACAGATCCATCCTGTGCCTCCCACTGACCCAGACCATATACCAGCATTCTTGCTCCCTAGGCGCTTATACGCCAACATAGACCATGCGGGTCTTACAGGATCTGACGTATTGCAACGCAAAAATACAGAATGTAAACAAAATGTGTCCCATAGGGGCAAAAGAAACGCAGAGACCTGGTTGCTTATCCTGACCCTGAAACTAGCTTGCCAAGTGAAGCTGGACAAGCCACTTCCTCCTCCTGCACTAGATGACCTCAATTGTCTGCCCTTCCGGCTCTGAGCTTCCTTGGCTGAGGGACATCTCAGGCAGGGCCAGTGGGGTAGTATGTGAAAAGGAAGATGGTTCATGCTTTTTTCTACTTAGTTAGAAAAGATTCTCTAGATAAGGCCAGAATTGCCTAAAAGAGGGAAGGGAGAGGGCAGTAGACTACAATGGAAAGAGTTTTCAGGCCTGGTGCCACTTGAGAGAAAGGGCTGGGTCATTGTCATAAGACAGATACATCTGGCTGGGCAGAAGATTGGTGTCCTGTTAAAAGATGTTGGTCCTGATGTTGCTTCATGGTCTTCAGCAGGTGTGAGTATGCATATGGAGGAGCTGGAGCAGTGTGGGAGCAGCCAGAAGGTAAAATACTTGCTTTCTGTGGTCTTCTCTACAGGGTCTCCAAGGAGCCTCTTGGGGGATTCTTCAGGGCATGCTGGTGTGAGTTATAAGCACTTCTGTCATAAGGCACAGAAACCCCAGCAAATCATCACAAGTCAAATGATAATTCAGTGCCACAGGCAGCTGAAAAGTTCAGAGGTAGGTCTGGCTTCAGGCATGGCTGGATACAGGTGCTCAAAGAGAATCACCAAAACCTGGTTCATTATCTCTAAGGTCCACTTTCTCTGGATAGCATTCATTCTCAGGAAGACTCTCCTGGTATAACCACAAGATGACTGCAGCAGCTCCACCACATACCTCCAGGTTTAAGTCCTATGAGGAAGTGTGAGTCCGCTTTCCTAGCACTCAAACAAACAAAAAACCTAGAACTGAATTTCATTGGCTCTGACTGGTCTCCCTTGAATTATGTGCTAGTTCCTGAACCAATCACTGTCAGCAGGAGAATGGAATGCTCTGGTTTTGTAAGTCTGAACCTTACTGTATAACCCATGGGCCAGGGGTGGATCCTATTCAACCACATGGGCTGAGAGAGAGAGAGAGAGAGAGAGAGAGAGAGGTGGATTCTCAGATGCTATTACCAGGAAAATCAGGAATGGATGTTTGGAAAGCAAATCACCCACAATCACCATAGCAGGTTATCCTAAACTGGGACTATCGCTAAGAGGACATTTTCACTGCAGATGTCAATTCAGGTGGAAAAGACCTCCATTTCAGCTACATGCTGACATATCTTATCCTCCTAGGAGGGGAGGATTTGTTTTTTAAGCTCCAGGGTACATGTACAGAATGTGCAGGTTTGTTACATAGCTAAATGTGTGCCATGGTGGTTTGCTGCACCTATCAACCCATCACCTAGGTATTAAGCCCAGCATGCATTAGCTATTTTTCCTGATCCTCTCTCTCCCTTACCACCCCTCGACAGGCCCCAGTGCATGTTGTTCCCCCCCCTATGTCCATGTGCTCTCATTGTTCATCATTCTGCCCCATGAAATGCCTAATACAGGGCCTGCCTGGTACACAGTAAGTGCTTAGTACCTGCTTCTTGATTTGAATATCTGCAATGGAAAAAAATCACAATGGGCACTGCATGCAGCATTTTATATAACTTACCAAGCACTTTTGTATCCATTTTCTAATTTCATCCTCCCAAAGCCCTATCAGAAAGGCATCATTAGCCTTATTTTACAGGTATGAAGATGGAAGATCAGTGAAGCTAAGTAGCTTGTCAACTGGTAAGTGACTTGTCCAGCTGGTGAGTGTTGAAGCAGGGTCTCAAACCCAGGACTTCTCAACCTAAACTATGGGCTCTTTCCTCTCCACTGTGCCACCAAGCAGTCAAGAAAGGAGAGGACACCAGCACCAGGGTTTGGGTCCCTGCTACCCTAGCCCAGAGAGATTCAGCCACAATAAACTATTTCCCATCCACTAAGATGGCCAACAGGGTCTCTTTTCCTATGGATCTGGAGATAGTCCTGTTCCCATATCATGTGTCCTGGGGACACAGAGCCTTAGGGGCAGGAATAAATGCTGAGATGAGCACTGTGCTGCCAGGCAACCTGACTGATCCTCTGCCAGAGCCCCCAGCCCCCGACACACTCTAGTCCTCTACTAAGGCCAGGGCCAGGGCTGAGCTGAGTTCTGAACATCATTTATTGACACATAAAATCCAAAGGTTTGTGTCTCCAAGGTTCCGCTGAGCCTGCATTTTTAAAATAACTACTCCAACCACTGAAAACATGCCTGTCCTTTCAGTTACTGCCTTTGAAAAAATTGATATATTTTAGAGCATTTGTTTACTTAATATTTTTAAATTGAATTTAGAATTTTTACAGCATTGCTATTAAATATGTGTCAACCTATTTTGAACTGTATATAAAAGTGTTTATAAGAGCTGTGTGCATTTCCCAATATTTATTTAATCCTCTAAATTAACCTTTGAATGTCTGCAAAGTGCCTCATTAAGCATGTCGCTTTTTTCTCTTAACACAGTGCATAAAAATATTCATAAGAATTGCATTGTTTTTGAGCATTAATCCACTTAATCAAAATAGGTATGTGGTTGTGTTCATTTATTTAATTAATTGAGGATTTTAAATTTTCAAGAAGGGTAAAAATGGCCAACCAAATGTAAGATATCTGAGAAGCCACAAAGGAACTGCTTATCCAACCTTAGAGAAACAATCAAATAAACTCTAAAGCTGACATGAAACAGACACACTAAACATGGGCAGAGGCTCGAGGGTGGAGAAAAAAGACTAGGAGTTGGAGGAAAGAAAATGCTGCAACTAACTGGACAAAGAGAAGTTCCAGATATGCAGCACCAACGAGCTATAATGAGCACGATCTGGCCCAACGTAGGAAGTCTGTAACCAAGACAAGCATCCCAGTGAACTGGAATACTATTCACCTCTCACTCCCCACGTTGCCCTCTGTACTCAGAGGAACAAGTTATTGTTTTTTTCAGTGATCAGCTACAAGCCCCAGGGGAAATCTTTTGACAGAACTTCAAATCCTAGAGAATGATACACTCTCTCAAGAGTTTGATTATTGGGCTCATTATAGGTTTTATTTGAGAAGAATAAGATTAACTGTTCACAACAAAATGGATGAGAAAATACGATTTTATTAATAGTAGGTAAGATCTGTTGAAATCAAGTGTGTTGCACTATGTATACCTCATTTCCCATCAGGTCCTGCTGATTTGCTGCCTTTTAGGTACTTTTTCGAGCTGTTTACTACCTGTTAGGTTATCTGACATCATGATTGACACCTCAGGCTCTCACTGGACTTGGAGAAAGGGCAACTTGGCATAACATCCAGAGCACTGGGGTTATGTACTACGTTGACCTTGGTAATTTAGACTCCTGGAATGATTAGTTTCTTTAAGTTCATGTACACACACACACACACACACACACACACACACACACAGAGCCCTGGCAGCCTCAGGGTTCGTTCTTTCTCTTTTCCCCACCAGGAGATCCCATTCTCTTTGCACTCAAGGTAAGACTTGCTACGATCCAAGAACTGGACTTAAGTAGTTAGAGGGCTGTCAACTATGAGAACCAACGGCCTTAGCAAGCTGCTTGTTTGTTTGACTGTTTGGTTGTTTGTAGAGATGGAGTCCACTATGTTGCCCAGGCTGCCTTGAACTGGGCTCAAGCAATCCGTCCGCCTCAGCCTTCCAAGTAGCTGGGACTCGCACCCGACTTATCCAGCAGATTCTTAACATTTTCCCCTATCACAACACTTGTGAAAGATGTGAAAAACTCAAGCATGACATGCTCTCTTCATACAGGCAGATCTTAACAAAAACTTCTAATCATTTTTCAAGGAAGAAAAATATTATAATTATTATCAATAATAGTAAATTATTTTTTTACTAAGGGCCACAAACTTATGGCCAATAGGCTAAAAGCAGCCTATCCCACAGAAGCATTTCCTTTGGTCTGCATAATATTTCTTAAATATTTGACTGCTTTTGCTATCTTGAAAATGGGATTATTTTACACTAAAAGAACAGTGATCTGGGCTTCTAGTTAGTATACACAAGGTCATGAAAGACAGTTACTCCCACTATGACACTGAGAAAACATCAGATAAACTGTAAAATCATGTTTTGTAAACCCACCAGAGAGCTGAGGATTCAGAGAAATCTAAATAAACTAAATCTTAGAGAGAAAGAACCCTTTCATAATGGAATAGAGACCTATGGCTGCTTTTATTCTTGGGATATGGGCAGACAGAGACACACACCTGCAATAGATTGGAGTGCTCTGCTGAATTAAAGATTGCTGAGAATGACAGACTGGAGTTTGATTGAGCCCTCAAAGTAGATGCTACTCACTAGCCACCAGTTCTCCCCCAGGGGACTTCTATTGAGTATGCAGTAACTTATGGACCTGGGCTAGAAACCAGAGCAAGAGCTCTCCCACAGAATAGAAATCTGGGGGCAGGCAGGAAATCAAAGAGGGAGAGAAAGAGGGGTCATATAATCAGTTACTATTTAGATCCCTTGGGATCTGATCCCATCCACAAGACATTTTTGAAACCAATGAAACCATTATTTTTGCTGCTAAAAGAAGAAAGACATGACTTCTGTAGGTAAATATTACCTACTTCAGTTTCTACCCTGCTTTTGTATATAATGTCTAGCTTGTGATCCAAAGTTCTAATAAATGCAAAGAATTACAACTGTAATCAAGAGAAAAAGTCAGTAGTAGCATACCTACAGATGATCCAGATAATGAAATTAACAGGCAAGAAATTTAAAACAACAATTACAAATATTTTAAGTTATTGGGAAGTATGAATATAATGAGTAAAAAGATAATTTCATCAGAGAAGCAGAAACTTTAAAGAAGAATCAAATGGAAATTTCAGACCTAAAAAAGTAAATATCTGAAATGAAGAAGTAACTTAATAATGAGCTGGACAAAGCAAGGATCAGTAAGCTCAAAACCAGACCAATAAAAAAAAAATAGCAAATCTGAAGCACAAACAGAAAAAAATAATTCTTAAAAACCCAGAACATGCCATCAGAGTACTGTGGGGAAAAAAATCAAACGGTATAATATAAACATGACTGAAGTCCAAAAAGAAGAGAAAGATAATTAAAGCAAGATAAACATTTGAAAGGATAATGACCCAGAATTTTCTAAATTTTGTGAAACATATCAACCCACAGATTCAAGAAGCTCAGTGAATCTCAAGTCAGATAAATACATCTAAGCATATTTTAGCTAAACCACTAAAAACTAAAGATGATGAAAAAAAATCTTCAAAGCAGAGAAAAAAGAGACATTAAATCTAGAGGAATAACCATGAGATTTACAGATTTATAGCAAACTTCTCAACAGAATCAATGGAATTCAGAAAATAATAGAGTTATATTGTTGAGATCCTAAAAGGGAAAAAACTGTCACTCTATAATTCTATATAGTGTGAAAACATAATTCAAACATAAAGCAAAATAAAGACATTTTCAGAAAAACAAAAGAAGAGAATCATCACCACCAGCAGACTAAACTAAAAGAAACACTGAAGGAAGCTCCTGAGGCTGATGAACATTATGGAGGCCAAAACTTTCAGGAGGGAATAAAGAGCACAGGAAAGGGGTATTGCAAATACATACACATATACCTACTATTTAAAGCAAAAAAATAACATTGAAGTGTTAAGCTAATATCATGTCTAGGAGTAAAATGTATGAAAAAGAGTACAAAATAGTACAAAAGAGGAAATAAAAGGAATATTTTGTCAGATTCACAAATTGTTGAATTGTATTACGGTAATTAATACTAATTACATGATTTATTAAATGTGAAAAGTTAACATGCATATTATAATTTCTATAATATACATTTAAAATAACATACAGAAGTGCAGCTTCAAAGCCGACAAAGGAATAAAGTATAATAATAAAAAATGCCTGATTAATTCAAAAGAAGGCCAGAAACAAGGAACAAATATATAAAAAGAGATGGGACACACAGTAAGAGCACAAACTTAAACCCAACCATATCCTTAATTATACTAACTGTGAATACACCAGACACTTAAATTTTTTAAAAAAGAGGTTTTCTGTTTGGATAAAGAAACAAGCTCAAATTATGCTGTTTGCAAGAGACATACTTGAACTATAAGGACACAGTTTGAAAGTAAACAGATTGAGAAAAAATGTCCCATATAAATGTTAATCAGAAGAAAGTTGATGTGGCTATATTCATTTATATAAGAGACAAATAGACTTCGAGATAAGGAGTGTTACCAGAAACAACAGGGACATGTTATAATGATAAAAGGATCAATTCATCAGGAAGACCTAACACTCATAAATGCGTATGCACATAACAACAGAGCTTCAAAGTACATGAAGCAAAAACTAACATAAGGGAGAACCTAACAAATCCACAGCCATGGCTGAGGATTTTAACACAGCCCCTCAGTAATGAATAGAACAAGTAATCAAAAAACAAGTATGCAGAAGATTTGAACACTATCAACTACCTTGACCTAATTGATATTCATAGAAAACAATATTCAACGACTTCAAAGCATACTTGTTGTTAAATTCACATGGAACAGTCACCAACATAGTCTATATGCTGGGACATAAAGCAAGTCTTCATAAATCTCAAAAGAGTATGTTCTCTGGCTACAATGGATTAAAACAGAAATCATCAGCAAAACATAACCCAAATAAAACATATCTATAATACATAGATATAAAATACAACAGAATAAAAGACATTTCAATTAAAAAGGAAAAAGGGCAAGGAATTTAAAAGGAACTTTATAAAAGAAGATACTGAATGGCCAATAAATATATGGAAAGATGGTCAATCTTAGTATTCATCAGTGAAATACAAATTAAAACCACAGTGAGGTACCACTACATACCCACTAGAATGGCCAAAAGTGCTCATGAGGATGTAGAGGCACTAGAACTCTCATATATTGCTAGTGAGAATATAAACTGATATAACCTTTATGAAAATTTGGGCCGGGTGTGGTGGCTCAAGCCTGTAATCCCAGCACTTTGGGAGGCCGAGACGGGTGGATCACGAGGTCAGGAGATCGAGACCATCCTGGTTAACACGGTGAAACCCCGTCTCTACTAAAAAATACAAAAAACTAGCCGGGCAAGGTGGCGGGCGCCTGCAGTCCCAGCTACTTGGGAGGCTGAGGCAGGAGAATGGCGTGAACCCGGGAGGCGGAGCTTGCAGTGAGCTGAGATCTGGCCACTGTACTCCAGCCTGGGTGACAGAGCAAGACTCCGTCTCAAAAAAAAAAAAAAAAAAAAAAAAGAAAATTTGTCAGTTTCTAATCAAGTTTCATAAACGTATCCTATAGCCCAGCAATACTAGTCATATATATGTATCCAAGAGGAGGGAGTGCATGTATCCACAAAAAAGGCTCATACATGATGGTTTGTAACAGCTTTATTTCCACTAGCCCAAAAGTGAAAACAATCCAAATATTCTTCAATAAGAGCACAGGTAAACAAATTGTGATATTTGCTATTACTCAGCAATAAAAGGGAATAAACTGCGAATACATGCAACATGGAAAACTCTCAAAAGTATACTGCACAAGGGAAACCAGACACAAAAGAATACAGACTGTAAGATTTTATTAATAGGAAGTTGAAGATCAGAAAAAGCTAATTTATGGCTATAGAAATCTGTGGTTACATGTCCAGGCATGGTGGCTCATGCCTGTAATCCCAGCACTTTGGAGGGCCAAGATGGCTGGGTCACTTGAGGTCAGGAGTTCGAGACCAGCTTGGCCAACATGGTGAAACACTGTCTCTACTAAAAATACAAAAAATAGCCATTCATCATGGTGCATGCCTGTAATCCCAGTGACTCAGGAGGCTGAGGCAGGAGAATCGCTTGAACCCAGCAGGCAGAAGCTGCAGTGAGCTGAGATCGCGCCACTGCACTCCAGCCTGGGTGACAGAGCGAGACTCTATCTCAAAAAAAGAAAAAAGAAATCAGTGGTTACCTTTGTGGGAGGGGGCTAACTGTTGACTGGGAAAGAAACACAAAGGAACTTTGTGGGTGGTGGAATGGTCCATCTCTTTATTACGGATGGTGGTTACATATATAAAATGTATACTTGTGTAAAGATGCATTAAGATTTGTATGCTTTATTGTCTGTAAATTATGCCTCAAAAATAAAACCCTATACATATCTAGTTTCTTTGGAAAACATGAGAAAATCAGCCAACAGAGGGCTCACACTCCCACATGGCCACAGTTGGCTGCAGGAAGGTACATGTCACTTCAACACAGACCCCACCACTCTCTATTGCCCACTTCCAGCCCATCACACTCATTTCTACTCCCTGCCTGGCTCCATACTGCCCAGGTCCAACCACCCTGGCACATTGGTCAGGCTGGGAGTCCTGAATGAGAGTACGACAGCAGCCACCCAACTCAGACTGCCAGCTAATGGACTAATCAGACTCTTGTTTTCTGGCTCACATTTAGAAACTGTTCTTCCTTTATACTAAGCCAATGATAATTCAGTGGGGCAGAAGCCTTAAAAGAGAGAGCTTGAACTTCTGAATCATAAAGACTACTCAAGCAATTAATTGGAAAAACTAAAAGAAACGTGATGGTATTTGCATTCCAAGCTGGTGAAGTAGGTCATATTGATTACATTTTTTAATCATTTGAGTAAATCATGTGCAAACTCTATTTTAACAGTGGTAGACACCTTTTTGCCTCAGTTTAGAGTCCAGTTACAGGGCTTTACCTTTGTCTCGTGGCTGGGCTGGGTGACAATACAGGGAGGGAATCTCACAGATTAGCTGACAGCGGTATGCCAGGCATCACACCCACAAGCCAGGGCCACTCAGCTTCCTGACCTGGAACCTTTGGGGCTGCAGACTTGTAATACTCATACAACTTATCTGCTGGTCTGGCACAGCCTTGACCTATCAGAACTGATACTGGCCAAATCATGGAGCAGATTCCTCATAACTCTCTCAGTTAATGGACCAGTAGGAAGTCTGGGAAGATCACTAGGGGAGAAGCCATGACTAGCAAAGTAGGAGGAGGACTCTTAAGGCATTGACCAGCCAGAGTGAACATTTTCAACATTGATTATGCAACCTCATCACACCAGTGGGTGCTGGGCCAGAGCTCTGTTGGAATCAGCTCACCCCAACTCTTGAGAGTCAATTGTGCACACTTCTTCCGAATTCTGCATTTAGTGACACCATAATGGTGGCTCAAAAATCAGCCATGGTGGGAATATATGCACCACAGAGATGGACAAGTAAGTGCTACAAAAACAACACCCCACCCCACCCCCACACTTCCAAGAGCCTGTTTACCTGTACACAGCTAGTAATGACTCAATTATCAGCTGCACCCACTCACACTCAGGACAGTCTCTGCACTCAGGAACCCTGGTGACAGGCAATCCTCTAAGGGCTTTAAATATAAACACTCATTTAACCTTTACAGCAACCCCACAAGGTACATCCTATTAGTATTCTCATTTCACTGATGAGGAATTGAGGTACAGAAAGATCAACTGACTTGCCCAAAGTCACACAGCTACTAAGTGGCAGAGCTGAATCCAAACTGGACCCTGGAGCCCGAATCCACATACTTCACCCCACATAGCACTGTCTTTCTTCTCTTCTTCCCCTTTCAAAAGCTTCAGTGGGTCATGAATGCAGAGCCCAAATTACCAGCTACAGAAAACCTGATTTCCCTTTTCTCAGAACCAGGGAAGGCCCAGGGCTTCAGAAACACACTCCATTGCTCAGGCCTCACTTCTTCAAGAGAATGGGAGATGTGTGCACCTAATCTTGAGAAAAATTCCCCTCCCAACACCCTCACCCCAGAAATGTGCCTAATGATGCCTTTTAAAACGCAAGGTTATGTTTTCATTAACATGTGGACTGTCCACATGTAGTATTATTGGTAACTGATGGTTTTCTGCCTCCTGGCTCTAGCTGCCTGGCCCTGCCCTGACGTCTGCTCCCTGATACTGGGGATATAAACCCTCCCAGCCTTCCAGGCCCCTTGGAAAATGCTCGCCTGGCTCCAGGTATCAAAAGCACATCCGGCCCTTGCCCCAACCCTGCACGGGGGCCTGAGCAGGCCTCTGGGAGATCCTGGCTAGAGGCATCAAGACCAGATGGCCAGGGAGATTACTACAATTTGATTTCCACATAATCCATGAACTTGGATGAGCAAATGTCTCTTCATATGCATTATCTTGTAATCCCAGGGAGGGCTGTGCAAAGCAAAGAGCCTGGTTCTTCCGCCTCCGCAGGCCCAGCATGCTGGGTAATCCCTGCTCTACTGGACAGGGCTTCTGAAAGCCAAGCAGTTCTGCCAGGAGGCTAAGGAGATGCTGACCCCAGGGTAGCGCTGGCTCCTCGGAAGCCTGGTATTTGAGCACAGGGAGGAGACCCTGGGTTCCCGGTGGCTCCCAGAAAGCATCAGGGATTTGAAACGCTGGGGCCAGGCAGACCCCACATGGCATGTGGGCAAAAGCCCAGGCTGGGAATCAGGACTCCTGGAGTCTCCTGCCTCTGCCTCCACTCTGTGTGAGGTCTAAGACAGGTGACTCCCTGTCTCTAGGCCTGGTTATCCCCAAATGTAAAGCAAGAAGGTGGAGGCAGGTGATTTAAGGAGTCCACCTTGCTTTGCATGTAGCCATGTGTGAGCACAAGCCCTGGATTGCCTCCCTGTCACACGTCAGGAGCTGCTGACCCAAGGCCCTCCTGAGGCAGGTGCCCCACCCTACTGGCTGTCTCCAGTACCCAGAAGTGCCCTTCATGAGCCTGGCCCCTGGCTCACGAGGACTAGATTTAAGTCCCAGCTCTGCCACTCACAAGAGTGAGGCGGGGCCATGCACATCCCTTCCGCAGCTCCACACCACCCTTACTCCTAGCGAGGTTTATACAACCCTGCTTTCCTCTAGCATCTTTTGAGGGTCACAAAAATTAGGATGCCAGACTACAGAGAGAATCTAGCCTCTCAGTCTACTCAAAACAAAAGTACGTTAAACCGAATACATGGGAAAACGATAGGATGTTGCTGTTACTACCTTTTTTCCTGGCTCTGTCTACCCTTTCACATTTTACCTCTCCTGAATTCCCACAGCCTCTTCATGACTCTGCTTAATCCCATTAGCTCACCCTAATGTGTTAATGACTTGGTTGATGACTTCTGCCTCCCAATATAGCAGCATGTTTGCAGTGGCCTTCAACGCCTTCACTCAATTTGTAATAGGCAGATGGCCACTCAGTGGTGCTCACATGCCAGGAGGTGTGAGGGAAGGGGGAACGTGGGCTTCAGGACCCGCAGCACAGCTTTCGACTTGGATGGTCTGGGACGTGTATACATTTGTGTGTGGTGCCTCCCTGTGGACACCACAGGTATTGCCTGGGACCGACCCTGATTGCCAACATCTATCAGCCAATGGCAGTCCCTACCAGGATTGTGGATGCAACTTTCTTATGTTGTCAGTGAAAAACCCAAGGCCCACATAGGGGTGGATAACTTGTTCAAGATCAAACAGTTCCTTAGGCATTCTGCAAACAGGGATAAGTGATCTGTAATAGCACCTCATAATTCTATAAGCATGAATGCTGAGGCAGAGAGCAGCTTGCCCAAGTCAGTTTCAAAGTTAGAAATTTAGATTTGAGGACCAATCCTCAGACCACACATGCACCTAATCTTTTGGGGAGAGAGACGACCTCATTCTTTCCTGTTTATCCCAGGCAGTGATAGTCCCCTTGCTTCTGAAACCACATCTGGTCTACTATTGCAAAATCTGCTTATGCCTGATGCCCCTTAAAGTCTCCACAAGGGCCTGACTCAGCTGAGGGTTCACCCTCCACTCTCCAAATGGGCTCTGCCCAAGACGGCCAGTGTCATCACTGTTGTCATTTGTAATCCATCTGGAGAGGGATGAAGATGTCCTGGAGCCACTCAGTTCATGGACTCAGGGATGCAACAAGCTCTATCTAGAAAAATCCTGGAACAGTGGGGACTGGTGGTGGGCGGGCGGGGGTTGCCACTGTACTCATTCATTCAACAAATACTGAAAACTCTGTACCAGGATTTGGTCCAATAACAATCTGATCACAGTCGGAGGAAAGGCTGTAGGTCAGAGTTGAGAAAATTATAAGGTGAGCTGTGGGCGCTGGCTGAGCATCAGTCAGGGTCCAGTTAGGAAAAACTCGGCCATGCCAGGTAGTTCAGAAGAGGGAGTTTAATATAAGGAACTAGTTACGAAGGTGTTGGAAAGACTGAAAAATGAAAACGGAGGATGGTGGGACACCCCAGAGATTAGCAAGTTAGAAGTCACTGCCATTCCCAGGGCTGGGGGAAGACGTGGTGCTCCCAGGAGCCTCGACTACCTGCAGAAATTTGAATCATGAAGGCAGCTGCCAGCAGAGCTGGGCCCAGAGTAGATGAGGAGAAATACCTGGCTGCTCCTCCTTTCAGTCTCTTGTTGGTACCTCTTATGGCCAAATCCAGGTGGAATTCAGTTGGCAAAAATGTTTAAGAAATGTAATTTGCAGTGGTTAGCACCCTCCCCAACATGCACACACACACATACGCACTGCAAAACACAGCAGGGAAAGGCTAGGGAATGGATCTGAGAGCAACAGGCAAATGCCCCAGCGTGTGAGGTGCATGTTCAAGCCTACATGTGATGTGAATGCTCAAGAATAAGCATGTGTATTAGCCTCAAAGGTATGTCTTCAGAGTGTGCATGTGTGTGTTTTAGTGTGACCGTTCAAGGGTATGTATGTATCAGATGGATAACAAGCTTTATACCTGTGTGTGACAGGAACGAACACCCAAGTGTTTGTGTGTGATGCGAACATTCAAGGCTATGTGTGCGTGTGATGAGAATATTTAAAGCTCCTGGCGGACGTGTGTGTGTGTGCTGTGAATGTTCAGGAGGTGTGTGTGTGATGTGAATGTTCAGAGCTGTGTGATGTGATATTCATCCAAGGTGTGTGTGTGTGTGTGTCAGGGAGTATGTGTGTGAGACAGAGAGAGAGAGAGAGAGAGAGAGTCTGGTGAGAAGACATAGGGATGGAAGAACAGAAGAATAGAGTGCACAGAAATGTTCCCTATATCCATGGAAGGAAATGTGGCCATTTGTCTTTGTTGGGGACAGAAATGCATACTAAACTTACCCCTAATAAACAGACTTTTTCATCCAAATGAGTTTCAAAGTAGCCACCTTAAAAAGTTAAATTCTTACTGTATTGATGCAGCCATGGCCCAGCAAAATTTTGGGGTCTGGTTTCATAGTCCATCTATGTGCCCAACAAAAAGTCTACAATCATTACTCATAATCACATATTCTTATTCGCTGAGGCTAGAATGACCCAACTTAATCACTTAATCATTCCCATTGCTGGCTTAACAACTTCTCCAAAACCCAAATCTCTCTCCTTTAAAAAAAAAAAAAAAAAGGAATTTGTCCACCCTTGAGGCTAAGCTTCCCTTGCACGTATGCGTTAAAATACAAGCTTCATTGCTGGATAATTAGCTGTTGTGGATGGCAGTGTGCAAGGTGCTACAGAAACTACTAGGAACCAAAGGAATACTGTGGAGTCTACAGAATTCCATCATATACACATTTGATTTTTATAAATTCAAACTATTACAGCAAGAATTTTAAAGGTAAGACAAATAACACTGTAAACAGTGGAGGCATTTTCATCCACTATTTTCTTTCATGGGCTCCTGCTCTGGAGTTAGCCTGGGATGGATGAGGAGACTCCATCTAGGACTTTGAATGTCTGTCTTTGTGCGAACATCTCGTATTTGGTGTACTTCAGAATCCTTTTCATATTCTCCCAAACCACTCCATTCAACCCTCTGAGGGATGGGGCACAGACCTGCAGTCAACTGCCCTTCAGGGACAGGGATAGGAATCTTAGTATTTTCTACATCACGGCCCCTAAACACAAGCCAACTGGTTAATCTTGTGCTCATCCAAATAAATCATGATTGGTTCCACCTCTACAAGAAACACTGGCCATGTTGGATTCCCGGAGAGGCCTGGCCAGTCACCAATATGTTACATTTCTAAAGGATATTTCCATGGTAACTTTAGTCATAGATGATTTGTGACCTATACAGTGACTTTAGAATCCACCCCTCAGGTAAGATGTGATTCTGCACAAGACATCATGGAACTCATTCTCTTGCCTTCAGACAAAACTACTCTTGAGCTGTCTTAGACAGTTAAGAACTTAAAACACTGTAAAGTAATTCCCATGTGCACTGCACTCCAGCCCCACAGAGCTTCTTCTAGGCCTCTCTGGGCTTTGTGCACGCGATTCCTACTCTCCTCTATTCCCTGACTCCCTCCCCTCTCTTCTGAGGCCTGCTCTGAGGCCCTCACAGGGTTGGTGCACAGCGCAGCTCCCTTTGGCTTGTTGACAGGTGTGGTTCCACCCCCACCCTCAGCACTAAACTGAAGATGTTGGCCAAGAGTATTTTGATCTCCATTTTATTCCGAGTGCTTGGCTGTAAAGCAACCTCCTCCACAAATATTTGTTGAAGGGTTAAGCGGGATGTTTCAAGAATTCTCTTTGAGATTTTTCCTTGTCATCAAGATTTACTATCTTGTAGAAAACGTGGTGAGGTGATTGACAAACTGAAAAAGACTAATCTATTGGACTATTTGGAACTGACCTTATTTTGAATGACATTTGTTCTTTATTTTTAATACTCATGGAGATTCTCACCGACTGTTACCAATTAGCTTTCCCAAATTGAGCTTTAACTGTTGATTTTTGTACTAAGAAGTAGCATCTTCAAAAAAAATTCAGTTTAATATTTAATAATCCTAAATGTCAAGGAATTCTTCCCATGTGTAACTTCTCAAAATTCCTACTGTTGCATTTTAAAGCTTGCTTACTTCCTCTAATTCAGACCAAGATGACTAATCGACATCCTCTGTGTAAGTCATATACACACTCAAAAACCATGACTCTCATCATTCTCTTCTCCAAGTTCAAATAATTTCAATCCCTTCAGCCTCACTGTTCTCCACATCAACCCTCTTCATGTTCTCACAAATCACCCCAGTTCAGGCTTTCCAAGGGGTCCATGAGCCTGCAGTAGATTGCTCCTCCACGACCAGTTCAGGAATTCCATGATCCAAAAGCAGGGTCCAGGCAACATGGGACAACGGGTGGCTTTAGAATCACATAGCTCTGGGTTCAAATCCTGGCTCTACCAAGCATTGACTGAGATCTTCACAGGATCTCCTCCCCTCTCCAAGTTTGTCTGCGGATCTAAAAATGCCACACAGGACCAACATAATTCTTAGGTGAGTCAGATTATGTTGTGGACATGCAGGCCTATCACAAGGCTACACGAAGTGGTCCTAACACATGGCAGTCTGGGTCCCCTCCCCTTCCAAGGGCACAGCGTCTATCTGTGGCACTCCCTGGAGCTGATGCATGGAGGTGGATGGCCATGAGTGCCCCACATCTATCCTGGTTGGCTGCAAGCCAGCTCCGGGAACTCTGCTCAGCCTGAGATAAGAAGCTTCTCCAAGGGCAGCAGCCTAAGGCCAGGCGCCGTGAAAGTTTCCAGAGACAGCCTACTTCCGGAAGAGCGGATGCCAGGCAAACCCTGCCACCTTGTGGTGCTCATGTGTATGAGCCTACTCCAGCTGTCATAAAGCCCTGCCTTCCACTCTGGGCCCCCATCTGGTTTCTCCGTCTGGGGATATCCTCTCTCTCCTTTTCTCAGCCTGATCTACCCCAAGGCTTTCTGACCTGGAGGTGTGTCCCAAACCCCTTAGACCCAGGATGTTCTCAACTTTGTCTATTAGCCCTGTCATCCCCAAAGGCCCTAGACTCAGTGCCCTCATCTGACTGTATTAGGAAAGTTTTACCCTACTGGGTCAAAGAAGAACCTGGGAGTCTCTCCCCTACCCACCTTAGCCACTTAGCAGCTACCTGGGGCCTGGTATCTGACACTTGGGCAATCACTGCTCTGTTTGTACTGCCAAAGCCTCTGAATAAAACCTGGGGCCAGCTTCTCAGTGGCTTAGGTTAGGGTGGCTGGGATGTATGCGTGCACATGTGCACCTATGCCTTGCTCTAGGCTAGTAAGACCCTCCCTGGCGGTGCCTACCTCCTGACTTGCAGGGGACCTCCCAGCCCCAGCCCCTCAGCTACAGCAGTGATTCAGCTATCTGGACCTATCCCTGAACCTTTAACAGCACCTATTCTGGCCACAGAGAGAACACTTTCCTCCTTCACTCCCTGTTTTAAGCACCGAAATGCCAAGGCAGGTGAAAGGTGACTGATAGCCTAAAGTGACAGGCTCTATGGGCTTCTAGAAAATAAAGCGGAGAAGGGCAGAGGCTGAGGCTACCCTGAGATTTCAGGCAAACAGGCTTTATCTTGCTATGTGTGTTTGAAGCTTAGCGATCTGTGAGCTTTCAATAATTGCGTTGCTGACCTTTCAGCTGCACTCCTTTTCCCGTTGGGGTAATAGAACCGGTCAGCAAATCCATTGTTTTTAGTGCCCATAAGCCTGTGCCTAACAGTGGCTCTGGATTTCCCGGCCCAGGGTGGGACAGAGCTAACATGCCCAACCAGCTGGCTGCGGCTGCCTATGGGACTGACCTGCCACACACCCATTTTGAGATCAGCTGACGGAATCCATTAATGTCCAAATTACTCACATCCCTTTCCAAATAGGTCAGAAATGCTTGGTTGCCACAATGTATAACCTAGAAAAGGTGAGAATGGGAGTTGTAAAAGCTAAAGATGTTACAGCTAAATGAAGGAGAATTCAGGAGCCTAAGTATGTTGGAATGAGGGAAACATTTACTGAGTGTTTATAACAAGCCACACATGGTGCTAAGTACTCTCACATAACTTATCACATTACCTGAGTAGTATCATCTTCATTTTATAGATGGAGAAAGGTCAGGTTAAGAACTACCTTTGGGCCAGGCGCTGTGGCTCAAGCCTGTAATCCCAGCACTTTGGGAGGCCGAGACCGGCGGATCATGAGGTCAGGAGATTGAGACCATCCTGGCTAACCCGGTGAAATCCTGTCTCTACTAAAAAATACAAAAAACTAGCCAGGCGAGGTGGCGGGCGCCTGTAGTCCCAGCTACTCAGGAGGCTGAGGCGGGAGAATGGCGTAAACCCAGGAGGCGGAGCTTGCAGTGAGCTGAGATCCGGCCACTGCACTCCAGCCTGGGCAACAGAGCGAGACTCCATCTCAGGAAAAAAAAAAAAAGAACTACCTTTGTATACAGGTGTAGGTTTGCATTCTGGCCACACTTCTTACTAGGAAGTAACTCTAAGTAAGCTAACTAACTTGAGTTTATTTCTCATGTATAAAATAGGGATAAAGATGCCTGCCCTGCTGGTTTAAATAACAACATAGGTTGTAAGTAAGGGTGCTCACACGGCTCTTGGCACTCAGGAGTCACTACACTGTCATCAACAGTAGCAGTAACTTAACTGAGGTCATAAAAATTCAAATCCAGGTTTTCTGACCCCAAGTCCAGTGCTCATGGGGAAAGGAGCTAATTAGTACACAGTTTCTCAAGTCCAACAGGTACAGATGAACATTCCTAACCCCAAAATCCAAAATGCTCCAAACTCCAAAACTTTTTGAGGGCCTCAAAGACACCACAGGTGGAAAACTCCACACATCAAGTACTTAACACAAATCTGGTTTCATGCACAAAATTATTTAAAATATTGTATAAAATTATCTTCAGCCTGTGTGTATAAGATGCATATAAAACATACATGAATTTCATGTTTAGATTTGGGTCCCATTCCCAAGATACCTCATTATGTACCAATGCAAATATCCCAAAATCCAAAAAAACTTGAAACCTGAAACACTTCTGCTCCCAAGCATTTCAGATAAGGGATATTCAACCTTTACAGGAGCCAAATTAACAACTAATTATCCTATAAAGTGTTAAGTGTAGAAGGACATACAAGGCATGGAACTGGCCCAGCAGGAAGTAACCCTTAAAAGTAAGTTACCATGAAAACAAGTTTGTAAGCAGGGCAGTATTTTCTCTGTAGAACCAGCAAAGGTGAAAACCAGGAGACTGGAAATCATTTGGGAAAACAAGGACCAAGAGGTGGAGGCTAAACCTTAACAACCAAAGGATCCTTACAGTGAACTGGGTGGTCTGTTGTACATGTTACACACACACACACACACACACACACACACACACACACACACAGTGGCATTTCTCCTCTTAGGTTGTACAAACACACTTCAAACTGGAACTCCTAATCCCCACAGCACCACACACATTACGCTCTCCTCCCACACTGAGAACATCGCCTCTTATTTTGTTCTCTGGCAATCTTCCCCCAAAGGATACACTAGAAACAATTTTTTGGTCATGTTTGGCAGCCGGTAGAAGATTCAAGCTGGCACTCGGCAAATATAGTTATTTATACTATAATGCTAAAAATCTTGCATTCTGCAATATCACACTCCAAGAATAACAGCAAAGGGGGTTGGGGAAGACCACTCAAAACCTATGGAATTCTGTAACCAGAGCAATAACAAAAGAGAATGAAGCCTAATGATGATGCAGATGCAGTACCCCCACCACCTGTACACCAGTCCCTAGCAGCCTTAAATCGTGGGGCTTATACTGCTTCCTGAGATGTAGGTCCTTTGAGATGTAATCTTAGCAGAGATGCATTCCATCAAAATTAAAACTGTGATCCAGGACAGGGCCTTCTTCATCAATTTTTTAAAACAAGGTGGGTGAGGTGTCTTCACAGCTTCTTCCATTCCACTCACAGTTTCCCCTGAGAGCTGAACATCATGCAAAGGCTAGCAGTGCTTCTAGAAGCTACTAAACCAGTCCCTACTTGCAATAAAGGAAGGTGCTTCTAGAAAATTTTCAGCTTTTTTCTTCAGCTATTCAATTTTGTCTCCAATCATTTAAAAATATTAATGTTCGGCAGAAAATCTAACATAATTGTGGGTCATCCTGACACCATTTCCCAATTGCATATATGCTACTTCCCACCAAAAAAAACAATGTTGTTACAGACACGCATAGCATGGTCATGAAAATAGTCACCACTTCACTTTGGTGATTCCTTCCCTTCTAGGTCAGAGGTGCCCGTGGCCCTAAGAATATGCAATACATTTCACACACACGTCACTGCAAAACCCAGAATGTGCATCCTGGCCCTGTGGCTGCACCCAGGCTTCACTCCAAAGGTGCCACTGCAGCTCACCACCAGCGCCTATGCCAGGGCACATCTCCCCTCAGTCATGTGGGGGAGACAGCACATGCAGGAGGAAAAAGATTAGCAGAGGAATATCAGAACTAGGCCCCTCAATTTTGATCACAGAAAGCAATTTCCCCGACCCTGCGCAAGAACATAAGGCTGCAGCTGATGCAGAGAAATCCCATTTCACATGCTCACAGCCTGTTTAACCCAGGCCGTCTGAGAGGAAACCAGGAAGCATCTCATGGGAATCCAGGACTGCAGACTAAAACCACTATTCTGGGCAAAGGTATGCCTGAGGTCCCCATGCTCCTCCACTCACTTAACAAATGTTTACTGAGTGCCTTGTATGTGCCAGGCACTGGGGACCAGTAAGGACCCAAGCAACACACTGAAGAGCCAAGAGCCCCAAAGAGGCGAGGGGCAGGGGGTCAGCATTCTCCTCTAGCACCAACAGGCACATGCAGTATGACTCTGGGCTAAGTCACAGCCTGGCCATGATTCCTCCATCTGTAGAACGGAGATAAAGTAACTTTGCACATTTTACATGACTGTTTCCAAAAAGGTAAGACATGACTAAATTCTTTTTAAAATAAAATGTTTTTAGGAAAGGAGGGAAAGAAGGAAGGATTATTTCCCAGGCTAGATTAAAACACCTTCATATCAAGCACAGAGGGAAGGAAAAACAAACTGGAAATGGCTAAGAAACTACATAGAACTAGTTTTTTCCCAAGGGCTTAGAGAAGCTTTCACAGAACTCAAGGCTTCTGGGAAGTCAATTCATTTCCTTCTGTTCTTTCTTCCTGGGCCCAGTAAGTCAGCGAGGCACTGTAATATAATCCAGCATTCAATTATCACCTTGGGGAAAAAAATGGAAAGACACAACTCTCTTCACTGGACCATCAAAGGGCAAATCAGCTGAGACAAACACAGTAATAGACTCATTTATTTCTCAGAATTTAGTTTACTGCTTGATATTACCTGCAAATGTGAGGCAATCACACAATGTTCTTGAGGCTCTAATCCCAGACTTGTCTGAGCACCGTCCACAGGCAGCTCAGCCCATCAGAGGTCCGAAAGAAACCTCCTAACTTGGGCCAGGTATTTTGGTTTCAAATAGTCACCAAGCTCGTCCTTAGTGACCCACACATGATGGCCCTTATTCCCGGCCTGGGAAAAGTCTCCAGTTAATAGCAGTGCTTTGAAGAAGAACACCTTGGCCCCGAGGTTACTCTCTGTCTGCACTGCCCGGGGGAACTTGAATTTATAGTGCCCACAAGGTGCATTTCCTAGGAACTTGGCTTCCATGTTGTTTTCTGAAGAAGGAGGAAAAGAAAAATCACCGGTAAGGATACAAACATCTGTTTACTCTGGCTCCCAAAATTATAGGGGGTCTCTGCAAGATCTGGCCCTGAGGTAAAATCAATCCCTAGGAATAGGACTAGAGCCATTCCTGAAAAGAGCCTCCTCCCCTCTCAATCCAAATGCTTCCTGGCCCATGGAGCCAGATTCACTGGGTTTATTCCCGTGTGCCAAGCTACTGTTTTTAGACTGAAAGTCAGCAATGCAGTTACAATCACATCTGGGAGTCAGAGCACCTAGTTCCTACGTTCAGCCCAGCCACTGTCTATTGGTGAAGGACCAGGACATTTGGTCTGTAAAACAAAGTTCATCCACCTTTAAAAAGGGTGTCACATGGAAAGCATTAAAAAGGACCCCAGTTTTAACTCCTACCAGGTGAAAAAAGTCATAAACAAACTTAAAGACAAAAACGGATGAGTAGAAAATATCTGTAATCTATAACTAAGGGTTAATAACCCCAGCATTTCAAAGGATGGGGAAATGATGGACTAATTACTAAATGGCATCTGAAGAACTGACCAGCCAGACAGGAAAAACCAAGCCGGATCCCATGCTCAGTCCTCACATTAAAATTGATACCATACAGATCAAAGATTGAACATAGACATTTTCACTTTTCGTAAAAAATTTGTTCATTCTGGATGGTTATTTCATGGACATTTAATATTTTCCAATCTTTTCTGTATTTTTTTTTTTTCTGAGACAGAGTCTCGCTCTGTCACCCAGGCTGGAGTGCAGTGGTGCAATCTTGGCTCACTACAATCTCTGCCTCCTGGGTTCAAAGGATTCTCATGCCTTAGCCTCCTGAGTAGCTGGGATTACAGGCATGTGCCACCACGCTCAGCTAATTTTTTTGTGTGTATTTTTAGTACGGACGAGGTTTTGCCATGTTGGTCAGGCTGGTCTTGAACTTGTGGCCTCAAGTGATCCACCTGCCTCGGCCTCCCAAAGTGCTGGGCGTATTTTCTAACTACAATAAAAACATATGAGCATTAGAAGAAAATGTAGGATGCTTTCTTAAACCTTAACATATTATTTGAGAGGGCAAGGCCTTTCTAAGAAAGAAACAAAATTTTTAAGCCCAAAAAACAAAAGATTTATATTTGTCTACATAAAAATTAAATCTTTCTGCAAGGAAAAACAAAGCACAAAAAAAGTCAAAGATAAAATGACAAACTAGGAAAAATATTTTCAACACATTCAACAAAGGAATATCTTAAGGTATCAGCAGCACTTAAAAATCAATGCAGATACTCAGAAAGCTGAGGTAGGAGTACTGCTTGAGAATAGGAGTTTAAGGCCAGCCTGGGCAACACAGCAAGATTCCATCTCTAAAAGAAAAAAAATCAATGAGGAAAAAAACCAACAAATTAAAAAGAAAAATGAACCAAGCACATGAATAGTAAGCTCACATGAAAATAAATATCACTGGCCCATAAATACATTAAAACGTATTGAATCTTATTAATAATCTAAAGAAATAAACAACAGTATATATCATTATTAGTAGAAAGTTCAAAAACTGAGCTGTACACTGCTTGTGAAGGATAAGGAAAAAACTTGTACTTTCACACATATTTTGGAGGGGTTATAAATTTGTATAACTGCTATTAATTGGCGAGAGGTGTCAATTTAATTGCACATGTCCTTTGACCTAGCAACTCCACTTCTAGACTTTTATCCTACCAGATATACTAATTTGCCCATATGAGCAAAGATGAGTGTACAAGGATATTCACTGCAGCTTTGTTTGTAAAAACAGACTGGCTAAACAAACTGCAGTACATACATATTATAAAATAGTATGCCAGTGTTAAAAAAGCTTCAGATAGGTCTTAATAGGCTGATCTGAAAAGATGTTTAAAAGTGTATATGAGAAAAAAGGAAGGCACATAACAGTGTACATACATGCTCCCGTTATATGGAAAGAAAGAAAACAAAACATTTATGCATTTGTATACGCATAGAGAATTTCTGAAGAGATACAGAAAAACACTATTAATAGAGGTTGCCTCTGAAAAAGGAAAATTACATCTTACACTACATTTACTAGACACCGGTAATTTTTTTACCACATACGTGAATTGCTTTTCTCATATTAAAAAGTAAAAAAAAACACTACTAGCATTAGATGAAAAATTTATAGATAGTGTGAGCTCACATAAAATAAAAAATGTTAGCAGCGGGTATCTGTGAGTGGTGGAATTGTACTGGCATATTTCTTTATACTTCCCTGAATTTTCTAAACTTAATTCCATAAATGCATGTTACTTTTCTATAATCTGAAAGAGATGGATTAAAAACATAAACAAACTAAAAAGAAAAAAACAGCTTATTACAAAGATGAGCAAACGATCTAAATAGGCAGTTCACAAAAGAAGTACAAACAACCAATAAACATATGAAAAGATAGTGAATCTCACTAGCAAACAGGAAAATGCTAATCTTAAAGAGAACATTTTGACTCACTAGATGAGCAAAATTTTAAAAGCGACTATTTCATACGTTGGTGAGGTTTACACAAAGAGGCACTCTCAGACACCACTCCTGGAAAACATCAATTGTTATATACATTCTGGAGGGCAACTGGGCTACACTTACCAAAAACTGAAGTGTGCACACCTTTGAACCATTAATTCTACCTCTAGAAATTCCATCTCGCAGAAATACTGGAAGTGTGGAGCCAGTGGGGAGGAAAGGAGTGCACTTTCACTTTTTCAATATACAGTATATGCTCTTAAAGTGCTAGAGCTTTTCTTTGCCATTTTATATTGTCAGATTAGTAAATGTGTAATAAGTCAATACACTATTTTATATGCATCTATGAAACATAAATACGTCTTTTAATATATTTGATATATTTCTTTTACATTTATTTATTACAATGGCAATGTTTAAAGGAAAGCATAGTGCTCAGGTGGAACCCCTTTCCACATTGCAAACAGAAGGGGGCGCTGAGCAAGGATCGGTTGTGAATGTTCCACGGTAAGAGAGGCTGAGCACCTGAACACAATGATCCTCCCAAGAAACTCAGCTGCTGACTCCTATGTGATGGCTGAGGAGACTGAGAAAGCAGCAACCTCTCCTCCTACCATATTCCATTCTGTCTTGATGTCTCTCCTGCAGGCCACACAGGCCCCTTGGGAGTCAAGGGAACACACACTGGCTGCTGACATTTCATTAGCAGGTACTTGTGCTGATGGGAGGGCAGGTAAAGTGGCTGTGCACCACAAAATCCATTTAGTCAACATTCAACAAATGCCTATGTGCCAGGTACTTTGCTGAAAGCTACGATCAGAGCGAGGAACAGATACTGCCCATATGTTCAAGGAAGTCAAAATTCTGACTAGGGAGAAAAATGTGTTAGTAAACAATTACAGTGCAATGGCATAAGTGAAAGAATGTATTATCCACTAGAACACAAGCTCCTAGGGAGTAGGGTAGTGTACCGTTCATCACTGAGACCCTATATGTCTGTTGCATAAATGGAATAAGGACACACACCAGTGCTATGGGAGCTTAGAGAGGAGTAGCTCTGTCTTCCTGAAGGCTCGGGAAAAGTTTCACCACATAACATATAATGTAAAAGCTGTTTTAAAAACTGAGCAGTCAGGCCAGGAAGGAGTAAAGTATTTCATAAGGGACCAGCAGGCCCCAAAGCAGAGACAGATGAAAGACCATATTATTCAAGGAATGCAAAAGGTTTGTTAAGTTCGAACTTGAATTTTACATTAACGAACAGCAAGACAGAAGACTGATGAGACTGGGATCAGGGCAAATAAGATTTGCAGGCCATGCTTGACACTTAGAATTTTTATGGGAAACCTTTTAAGAATTCTATGCAGAGAAGTGACAAGGGATTTGTGTTTCAGAAAGCTCATTTTGGCAGAATTGAAGGGCACTCCACAAAACCAAGGTTAAACTTACTTGGCTTCTAATTCAATCGCTCAGTATAGTGCTTCTCAACCACTGTAATTTACTCCCGGGTAATATCTGGCCATGTCTAGAGATATTTTTGGTTGTTGCACTGGGGGTGGGGTCAGGGGATGAGGTAGTGCTACTGGCATCTAGTATGTAGAGGCCAGAGATACTGTTAAACATCCTGTAACGCAAAGAATAGCTCCCCACACTTATCCGACCCCAAACACCAATAATGCCAAAGATGGGAAACCCTAGTCTAGTGAGAAGTGAAGAGGGTCACAGCTAAAGCTGTTAGAACAAAGAGAGGACTATTTAGAACAGATCACGAGGGACTCAAGGACTTATGGATGTAGGAATGAGGTCAAGGATAATTCTGAGGTTTCAAATTGAGTGAACAGACAAGCAGTGATGCCAATAAGCAGTGCTGCAAAGATAAGACAAGCAAGCTGAGAAAATGGTAGAAATGTCAATTTTGAATGTACTAAATTTTAAAATCTCAGTGGAACAAAGGATTTTCACCTGGTCTTTAAAAAAAAAAAAAAAAAATCCTTACCTGGGTTTTTCTGCCTGAAATTTTTATAAACTTCAAAATTTCCATTAACCTTCCCACCCCCACCCTTAATCCAATTCCCCAGTCAGCCTGTAAATCCTCTGGCTGAGTCTGAAGTGAATTTTGCGGAATTTAGAGGAAGGTAGAAAACCCACCTGAGAGTGTTGCCAGGGTTCGTTCAGCTGTTCCTCGAAGGGTCTCCCCAGGCTGCCACTCTGCCTGGGGCAGTATCCAAACATCCTGGTCTCCAAGCTTCTCTCTGACTAACAGGACAAGGTTCCTGTCTAGCTTCCGGTTCAGGGATGTTCGGTCATTCTTTTCATCAGCTTCTACAGCAAACGGGGTCAGAGGAGGTAAGAAGACTGTGATCTGCCAGAACCAAGAAGCCTGGAGTTTTACAATCTTCCTTTAAGATCCACAATCCTTGCCCTCAAAGAGCTTAGAACCAAATTACACCTCTGACCCATCTCTCTAGCTCTGACCTCCACTCTGACCTCTTCCAGGGAAGAGTCTCACAATCCCGAGGAAACTAAAAGGTAAGAAATCAAGAGGTAAACTTCTTTGAATAGCAAACCATATTTTGAGTCTTCAAAAAAGAAACAATGATCATACTAATTCAAACACAACTACTTCATTGGTTTTTATACTATTACTGACTTAACTAGCCCCTACTCTCTCTGTTCTTCAGTCTTCACCTGTGAAACAAGGAAAACAGAACTCAATCTCCCGCTTTAAGAGGGATTTCACATAAAACACAGGAATTAGTGGAAAAAGGCTTCAATTGCCCCATTCTCAGTCTCAAACTTGGAGTTAAACACAGATAACATTCACAAAGTTTAACTGAGAGAAAAGTCTATTCCAATACCCTTACCTCTCACTCGAAAATAAGACAGACTTTTAAAGTCACATTATGGTAGATGTGAGCAACAGAGAAGAGAATATGAAATTATTTGTTACTTAAAACACAAAACAGGGGCCAAGCAACTGTCTTTTATTTGGGAACCCAAATTCCCCTTTTCCCTTCCTTCTTGCTGGCCTAAAAAGATCACAACCTGTTATGCGAGCTCCAAGTTTGAACTGTAGAAATGTCTGCTCCCACATGTCTTCCAAATCTTGCACCAGCAATATATCCTGTTCATCTTGTTCATCATCAAGGTCGGCTTTCTTCTTTGCCAATCGCTGGTTTTCATCCAGAGCACGAAGCTCATGGTCTGAATACACGCTTCTCTCTATCTCAATCTGGGAAAATTAAAAGGGCAAAAAACTACCTTAATCTGGCAAAACTAAAAGAAAAAAAACCAGGAAGAATAAAATAAAGATATGCCACACTTGGCAGGCTGAGAAGTTTATCACCCAACATAACCAGATATACAATCAAAACACCATGCAGAAAGGAAACAGAGGGAAAAAAAGGTCCTCTGAACTTTGGGCTTCAGTTAAATTTGCCAAAAATGTTAGAATATCACTGGGGGTGAAGACTGCTACAAAAACAGAGAGCTGGGTTGGGCAATGCCTGCTCACTTACCACAATCCAGTCATGTCAGTCTTTGATCAGAATCTCACCCACCAAGGACTTTCCTGTTCAGGGACCTTCAAGAGTCTGTTCCTTCTTCCTAGAATGTTTTTCCTCACATTCTTTCTTCTGGGAGAGTCCTACTCATCCTTCTGACTTCAATTTAAATAGGACTGTCTCAGAGAGATATTTCTCATATAGAGAAAAACCTGTATTCAGAAAGCCTGAAACATTCCTTGACACTCACCATAAAATCAAAATGTGATGTATTTGTTAAACACTCTTATAGTGCCCTGTGTTTTCCTTAACAACACTTATCAGGGTCTGCATTTCGTTGTATGACTATTTGCTTACTGACTGATCCTCTCACTCAACTAGACTGAAGTACCGTGAGAACCAGAGCTACTTCTGCCTTACTCATTACAGCATCTCCATCACTTAACATACTCTCTGATGCATAGTATGGGCACACTGAGTATCTGTAGGGTGAGTAACGAGTATTTGTCAAGCGAGCAAATAAATGAATAAATCAAGCAAAAAGCACAGAAGAGAAGTTTATCGTTCTCAACAGACCAAGACAAAAACATCTCGGATTCTGAGGAAACATATCACCCTTCAATCCCTTTCTGTAGCGACTTCACACCCTCACAGCCACTATACTGTTTTTGCCCATGCTTCCTCACTTGCCCCTCACACAGATAGCCCCATAAGGTAACACAGAGCAGGCTTATCATAGGCATCTTACAGATGTGCCCACTGCCTCTTGTATTTCCTTCTTAACATTCATCACATCACAAACACTTTCTCCCTCCAGACTTGTAAACTTCTAGTGACAGAGACCGATTCTTGTTGACCACAGGATCCCTACTGTGTTGCATGAACAAGAAGTAACTCTCCAAAGAGTTGCCTAAGGTGACAATAAAGACGGCCAATGAAAAGAAACCACTTTTTGTTGAACATCTATGTACCAAATCAAGTCAGTAAGGTAGGTACTATTCTGCGGATAAGTACCGTATACTTAAGTTCAGAGAGGTGAAATTACTCGCTCAGTCACGCAGAATAAACGTCACTCTGAACCCTGCATCTCAGTCCCACCTGCTGCAGTAGAGATGCCATCTCTTCCTGCAATGGGGTCAACGGCTTGGAGACTAGAGGGGGCCGCTGCAGGCACAACGCGCCCAACAGGCGCCATGGGGATCCGTTCCCTGAGGGTGCGGCTGCAAGAGCCAGGCTGCGAAAGCTTAGACTACCGGCCCAGAGCCTTTCTAACCGCCGCCAGCTCCCCGCCACCCCTAACAGCGTCCCCCTTACGGACGCCGCCATCTTTCGATCTCCCACAATGCACCGCGGCTCCCAGGGAGCCCTCAGCCGCGGGAGCGGCAAACTAGGGGCGAGCTCAGTCCCGGAACTGCTAGAACGAACCATTCCCATATGGAGGGGTGAGCCCACATCTCAGAACATTAAAAAAGGTAAAGAATCCCCTAGTGAACCACAATGAAAGTCTTATTGAGCATTTAAATGGAAATTAAAACATTGAGTGGACCTGATGAAGAGTATGATGACTTTCCCTTCTGTCCCCTCCCCGACAGACACTCATGGTACCGGCGCCGGCGCAGCGATGACTGACGCTGCCGACGGAAGCTGACTGGGGTCAATTCAAGTCATGCAGGCTGTAAGAAACGTGGGGTCGTGGTTCTTGCGGTCCTGGACTTGGCCCCAAACAACCGGGTAACAAATGATTGCCCTCTCGAGCCCACCGCCACCTCCAGGGCTATGCTCCTACTCGTGTCCCTTGAGCCACCCGAGCCCCAGTGACCGTTAGGTTGTGGTCCTCACCGAGCTTTTCTTCCCGGCAGGGTCGTGGCCAGGACGCCAGCCCGGACAATCCACACAGACGCCCGGCAGCTCCAAGACGCTGCGGCCAAGCAGGAAGATGAAGAGAAGAAGGCGGCTCCTAGCCACACCAGGTTCAGGTGAGCCCCACTTGGACCAGCCCTCTGGAGACTCGCAACCCCTGCCTCTTGCCCGACACCCTCCAGAGTCAGAACCAGTGAATTTTCAGCTCTTTCACTTGCTATCCGTGGAACCTTCTGCAAATAAATCTGAGCCTCAGCCTTCTCATCTAAAAATGCGGATAATGCTGAGAGAGGTGGTGAGGATCACATAAGCCGTGGTACAGAGTAAACGTTCAGTGAACATTCGTTAAATCAATGAGTGAATGTGGGATGTCCATAACATGTTATCAGCGTTCTTTCCTTCTGAGATGGAGATCTTTTCAGACTAACAACCTTCCGTGCCTCCAACACAAAATGGGGAGGTGGAGGGCGCTAGCGATGGAACAGATGCTCCTGCACATCTTACAGATGGTCCAGGGTGTGTTTTGTGCTCAGCCCTAGGAACTGGCATCTTGCTTCCCACCAGTGCCACCACCTCTGTATGCTCTATACACATCCATTTAACAAACATTTACCAAGAATCTACTATGAGTGAGACACCATGCTAGGTGCCGTGAATACAGATACAAAAGATCATTCCTCCCCACAAGTAGTTCACAGTCTTTGAGGGAAGACATACATGCAAACATTTTCACCATAATTTGCTCAATAGTATAACAGAGGTAAGCATTCTTTGGAAGTATGAAAACATAAGTGCCTAACTCCTGGCCGGGTGCAGTAGCTCATGCCTTTAATCCCAGCACTTTAGGAGGCCGAGGTGGGCTAATCACTTGAGGTCGGGAGATCGAGACTAGCCTGGCCAACATGGCAAAACCCCATCTCCACTAAAAATACAAAAACTAGCCAGGCGTGATGGCTGGCACCTGTAATCCCAGCCACACAGGAGGCTGAGGCAGGAGAATCGCATGAACCCGGGGGGCGGAGGTTGCAGTGAGTCAAGATCACGCCACTGTACTCCAGCCTGGGTGACAGATTGAGACTCTGTCTCAAAGGAAAAAAACAAAAAAACAGAATAAGTGTCTCATTCCTGAGGAAATCAGGCAAGACCATGGAGAAAAGAACATGGAGCTCAAAAGCGAATGGGAGTTCATCTGGACAAGTTGAAGTGGGTCACTGGAGACAAAGGTAACCATCTGTGTAAAGGCATGTGGTATGAAAATCATGGTGTGTTCAGGTGTGTATGTGATGGCAGATGAGGCCAACAAGACAAGAAGGAATCAGAATGTCAAGGGTCTTGTCTGTCACACTGGAGCTTTTACAATGTCTCCACTGAAGACAGTGAGGAGCTGCTGAAAGGATCTAAACCAAGATTCTGTTATAGTCATTTCTTAAACAATGCCAGGCACTGTTCAGAGTGTTGGGGATATATCCCTGACCAAACAGACAAAAAGCCCTGGCCTCATAAAACTTAAATTCCAGTGGGTAGAAGACAGTAAATAGAAAACAAGTAAAATGTAGGAGAATAATGGTTGGAAAGGGGAGGTGGGGGTCCAGCAGGCCTGCATAGCCACATTCTGTAGGACTTTGTCGGCCACTGTGAGGACTTCAGCTTTTACTCTGAATGAGATGGGAGGCCAATGGAAATTGCTGAATAAAGGGTTGACATGATCTTGCTGACAAGATCTTGTAAGCCCTGTGGCTGCTGTGTTGATATTAAACCATAGGAGAGCGAGAATGGAAGCTGGGAAGAGTCCTCTAAGCAGTTAGAAGACTATTGAAATAATCCAGACAAGAAATGATGGTGGCTTGAACCATGGTTATTGCCATGGAGGTATTATAAATGGTCTGACATATTTTGAAGGTAGAACAAGCAGGATTTGTTAATATACAGTGTGAGAAAAAGAGAGGAGCGAAGGAAGACCCCAAAATTTTTTGGGCTAAACAACTGGAAAGATGGAGTTGTCATTAAGATGGGGAAGACTGCAGGAGTTTGGATGGGGGTTGTTGAGATGCTTAATAAACATTCAAGTGGAGATACAATGTAGACCATTAGAAATGGAGCTCAAGGGCTGGGTGTGGTGGCTCACACCTGTAATCCCAGCACTTTGGGAGACCGAGGCAGGCAGATCACCAGGTCAGGAGTTTGAGACCAGCCTGACCAGCATGGTGAAACCCCGCCTCTACTAAAAATACAAAAATTAGCCAGGTGTGGTGGCGCGAGTCTGTAATCTCAACTACCCAGGACACTGAGGCAGGAGAATCGCTTGAACCCGGGAGGCAGAGGTTGCAGTGAGCCAAAGTTGTACCACTGCACTCCAACCTGGGCGAGACTCCATCTCAAAAAAAAAAAAAAAGAAATGGAGTTAAGGGACAGATTTTAGCTAGAGATATACAGTTGGGAGACATCATAGAGATATTTAAACCATGAGATGACAAAATCATTAATAGCGTAAATGTAGATGAAGAGAAGAGGTTCAAGGATTGAACCCTGGAGCACTCTCACATTTAGAGATTTGGGAGATTAGGAAGAACCATCAGAAGAGACAAGGAACTTCCAGAGAGATAATAGGAAAACCAGGAGAGATCATTTGTTTTTTAATTTGGCTCAAAGTGGGGAGATCAACTGTGTCAAATGCTGCTGATGTGATAGGTTGCTAGATCAATAACAGAATTGCGTATTGTATTTAGCAATGTGGAGTTAGTCGGATTAAAGCATTTTTGGTGGAATGGTAGGGGCTCATATCTGATTGAAATGGGTTCAAGGAGAATAGAGGCAGAGGACAGGAAGAAACAGCAAGTATAGTCAGTACCTTAAAGTTCCTTAAGAGGGCTCTGCTCTAAGGGTATAGAGAAATGGACAGTAGCTCCCAGGAGGTGGGTTCAAGAGGTTTTGGAGGGTTGTTTTGTTATTTTTTCAGTTTGGAACGTAACAATATGTTTTGCCATTGGGAGTAGTGCAGTATACAGGGGAAAAAACAAGTGATACTGGAGTGGGGACATTGTGGGAACGGCGTCCTTCAGGGGCTAATACACAAGTGGAGCACTGTAACAGGAGACAGCACAAAGGCTGTGGGCACAGATGTTCGGTAGTGGGAGCTGGAAGAAAGTCTGATTGCTTCTATTCACCTATAGAGGTCATCCGCTCAGCAGTGAGGAAGCAGGGAGTTGGAGGTTAGAGGAGACAAAAGAAGGTATAAAAGAGTCATCTAGGAGAATGGAAGGATAATTGAACTGGGGATGTGCTGTACGATTGCCAGGCAGTTCTAATCACTTATAAGGTCAAACCCACAGGAAAGAAAATACTTGTAACCTTTGAATACCAGTGTGTTTTTGTTTTGCCTTTTAAAATACCTCTAGAAAAGCAGGTAGGGCTGGGGTGAGAGTAGCCCTCAGATTATAATATAATTTCTAAAATGGAATCTATTGTATTTCAAGTGGCTGTGGTAGGTACAAACATGAATCTGATTTATGTGTGTAGGCCTAGTGGAACAGCAAGTTTATTTCCAGCTCCATCACTGAAGGATGGTTGTGTGCGTTCAAATTTTAAAAATCACAGCTTTGGGAGGCTGAGGCAGGAGAATGGCGTAAACCCGGGAGGCGGAGCTTGCAGTGAGCTGAGATCTGGCCACTGCACTCCAGCCTGGGCGACAGAGCGAGACTCCGTCTCAAAAAAAAAAAAAAAAAAAATCATAGCTTGGTGAGGAAAGCTCTAGACTGAGACAGATCTCCTAGGTCCAAGGCTTGGCTTCTCTTACTAACCCTATTTCCCAATTGGTACCTAATTTTTGCCATCTGAAAATAAGAGTACTTAGCTAGAAAGAGCCAGAAAACAGCTTGGACTAAGACAGTGGAAGATCTTGAACGCAAGACAATGTGTTCACATCTGATTCTATTGGGACATTTGAAACATTGATTTCCAGACCCCAATCAGAAGTCCAGGGTGAAGCTTAAACATCTGTATGCTTCACAGCTGGCTGATGTTCAGCCTGCATTGAAAACCACTGGTCTAGGGTAGAGGTTGGCAAACTATGGTTCACTGGGCAAATCTGGCCAGTTGCCTGTTTTTGTAAGTAAAGTTTTATTGGAACACAGCCTATTAATTTACTGTTGTCTATACCTGTTTTTGGGATATAGTGGAAGAGTTTAGTAATTGGGACAGACCTGTTGGCCCGCAAAGCCTAATATATTTACTATCTGGCCCTTTACAGAAAAGATTTGCTGTCCTTTATTCCAGGGGATTCTGGATTTTTTTTAATGGTAATGATATGAGTATTATTTTTGTCTCTTTTTTTATAAAGTAAAGTCCAGAGACTGTCTATGGTTGATGAAACAAGAAACAGGTTTGAGTGTATTTTTTAAATTGTGAGAAGAGGAACCTACAAAAGATCTGAAAATAATGATATGGGTATACTAGCAGGGACAAGGAAGATGGGGAGTATGAATTAAAATATCTTCTCATAGCAGAAAGTCCCTAGATGTGTCTGAAGTCAACAAGTCAAGAAACAGCCTCATAAGCACGGTAGTCACAGATGCAGTGGTGGCACCAGAAGGACTGAAAAGGAATGGTGGGGGCAGCCACTTCAGAAGCAGCAGGGGGCAGAGAGCTGTTGTTTTTTAACCATGTGTTGTATTTCTTTGACTTTTAAAAAGTTGAGATAATTTTAAATAAAATCTTTCTTCTAATTGCAGCATTTACCCTCCCATTCCAGGAGAGGAGAGCTCTCTGAGGTGGGCGGGAAAGAAATTTGAGGAGATCCCAATCGCACACATTAAAGCATCCTACAACAAGTAAGTGGGAAGGGAAACACTGGGCAGGTCTAGCATGAGATTCTTTCTGCTTCAAAGGGAAAGTCAAGCTTGGCCCTGGGGTAGAAGCGAGGGTGCTAAGTGCTGCATGATGGCGCCAGTGTAGAGCAGCATCTTCCTCCTCACTTGAGGAACCACCTGCTGTCTTTACAAAGCTTATTCAAGTTTCGTGAAAATGTGACATACGGTGGGCATTTCCTAGTTATAAGATTTCTTTGCTTTCCTTGAGAATAGTTTTGCTCAATAGTTGGAAGAAGTGTATTAGGGGCATATGGTCCCACCATGAAGGTGTTTATTAAGTGTTGCTGATAGGGAATGGATGATATATAAATTAAAAGAAATATGATTCAAGATATTAATATGATTTATTAATACACTAACCAGAATCTAAACGAGTAAATAGATATTGTCCTTACTGTGGGCCACTGTGCACTGGCCTCTGCCTTGTAGAGCTAAATGTGGATGGTGAGTTTAAAGTGACAAGGCTAGTGTTCTTGTGTGGCTTACAGACGGGGGCAGTGCCAAGGGAATTCCTAAACATATGCTGGCAACAGAAGCATTTCTGGTATTAGTGACAACTTTGCAGGTTGGCCCCCACTTGGAAATGAGATCAGTATTTGGTCACAGCCAACCCACCCAGCAATTTAGAGACCAGCACAAGAGACTAGAGTCATGGGCTAAAGTGTGTGGCACAGATGAAATGCTCTAGGATTCATTTCAGCATTTGTCAGATAAACGTAAAGTGACAGCAATTGGATTTCCTTTTTTTCCCCCTTTCAGGCTAATAAGGACATAGGCTAACTCTGCATTTAAGTGTCTATGGTCTACTCTGTACAGCACTGTTTAGGCTGTCACAGAGACAAGCAATTATGCATCTATTCCGTATGGAAAACCCTAGAAACTGGTAGGGGGAATGGCAGAACCATACCCAGGAAAACAAGCGGATGACCCAAGCTCAGGGCTGACTCCAGCGGGCCTCCCCTTTAGTCACTTCTCCTGCCTCCTTCTGTGAGCTCTCAGAGCTCTCCAGACCAGAAATAGAATGACGATGACTAAAGGGGAAATTGAAAGCATATCTGAGGATTTCTTAAGGCATAATCTTAATTGTATTAATAAATTAACTTATTAGAGACGATTAGGAAAAAGGTGTGTCTCACACCTATAATCCCATCACTTTGGGAGGATCACTTGAGGCCAGGAATTTAAGACCAGCCTGGGGAACATAGTGAGACCTAGTCTTTACAAAAATACAAAAACTAGGCGGGCATGGTGACATGCACCTGTAGTCCCAGCTACTCAGGAGGCTAAGGTGGGAAGATGGCTTGAGCCCAGGAATTGGAGGCCGCAGTGACCTGTGATCATGCCACTGCACTTCCAGCCTGAGTGACAGAGTGAGACCCTGTCTCACAAAAAAATAGAAACAAAGAGAAAATTTTACTTGTTTAAAATAATTTTTGATCATGAAATATAGTATCATAAGCATCAAAAGTATCCAATATGAGGCCGGGCACAGTGGCTCACGCCTGTAATCCCAGCACTTTGGGAGGCCAAGGCGGGGAGATCACCTAAGGTCGGGAGTTCAAGACCGGTCTGACCAACATGGAGAAACCCTGTCTCTACTAAAAATACAAAATTAGCCGGGTGTGGTGGCGCATGCCTGTAATCCCAGCTACTCTGGAGGCTGAGGCAGAAGAATCGCTTGAACCCGGTAGGCAGAGGTTGCTGTGAGCCAAGATCATGCCATTGCACTCCAACCTGGGCAACAAGAGCAAAACTCCGTCTCAAAAAAAAAAAAAAAAAAAAAAAAAGCATCCAATATGGTAATGTTACTAATATTTTTTTAAGAGTCCTTTTAGAGCTATATACTGAAATATTTACAGACAAAATGATAGGTCTGGGATTTGCTTCAAAATAATCCATTGGTGAGGGGAGTGGGGTAGGAACAAGCTTTATAAATGAAACTGAATTGGGTAAGAGTTGATAACTGTTGAAGCTGGTTGATGGGTCCATCAGATTTCATATGTTATTCTCTTCACTTTTGTGTATATTTAAAACTTTCCCCAATAAAGTCATTTTCTGGGTGATACTTGTAACTACTCTCAGATTATGGAGCACCCTTTAGATTATGTGACTTACCAGTTTTCAGTCAGGTTTAGGGGAGAATTCTGACCTTTCCTGATACTTCTTGTAGGAGTTCAAAACATGTTCATCTGATAAGCTCAAAGTAGAAGCAACTGAATTCCTTTTTCTTTCTCACCCAGGCTTCTAGGGGCATAAATTAGCTCTCTCTTATTTCCCTAAAGAAGAGTGGTATCCTGTGTGTTTCTTCTGCTTTTCTCAGCACACAGATCCAGGTAGTCTCTGCCAGTAATGAGCCCCTTGCCCGTGCTTCCTGTGGCACAGAGGGATTTCGGAATTCCAAGAAGGGCACAGGCATCGCAGCACAGACAGCAGGCGTAGCCGCAGCGGCGGTAAGTGTGTGTTCCTTCGGCTGCCCTCTGTAGTGTGTGTTTGCTTTCTGCATAGCTCATCACTGAGTGGAGAATCCTCATTATACTACCCATTCAGAAGCAAGGGTTTGTCATGGCAGCTTAGATGCCCTGACATTGGGGCACTGGTTTGAAAAGGTTTATGTGAAAGGCTCCTCTTTTTTCTTTCTCTCAGCTTCATTAGAGGTGAAGCCCCTGTTCGTTCATTCTAGGATATAAAAGCCAAGATACCAAAAGCTTGAGAACCAAAGACCCCTCAATTTAAAAACCATTAGCCAGGTGTGGTGGCACCTGCCTGTAGTTCCAGCTACTTGGGAGGCTGAGGCTGGATGGCTTGAGCCCAAGAGCTTGAGGCTGCAGTGAGCTAGGATCTCACCACTGCACTAAAGCCTGGGCAACAGAGAGACCCTATCTCCAAAAAAAATTAAAAATAGGCCGGGCACGGTGGCTCACAGTTGTAATCCCAGCACTTTGGGAGGCCAAGGCAGGCAAAGAGATCGAGACCATCCTGGCCAACCTGGTGAAACCCCGTCTCTACTAAAAATAGAAAAATTAGCTGGATGTGGTGGTGCGCGCCTGTAGTCTCAGGTACGCAGAAGGCTGAGGCAGGAGAATCACTTGAACCCAGGAAGTGGAGGTTGTAGTGAGTCGAGATCACACCACTGTACTCCAGCCTGGCGACAGAGTGAGACTCCATCTCAAGAAAAAAAATAAAGACCCATGGTTTGGGGTTGGGGGAGATAAGATAGTCTCTTTGGAGAGGATATAGTATCGTGAGGACTCATACGATACCAGTTCCAGTAAGAACTGTTGTAGACCTTTTTTAGAAGCAAATTGGCAAGGTGCTGCTATTGGTATAGTTATTGAGCATGTACATGTGCCAGACACTTTACATTTATTATCTTGAATCTTCAAAGACCCTCAGGATTATCCACATTTTCATAAGCCATTTGAGATTCAGAGTGTGTGACTTGCCCAGAGCCATGCACCGATTCAGTTCACTCATCAGAACCCAGATTGGTCTGAGACCAAAGCCTGCACAATTTCTACTATAGCACAGGCCTTACAAATGTTCAGACTGCCAAACCAGATGTATTTCCTGAAGGAAAACCTTGACCTTCAAACAAGGCAAGGCACCCCAAAATATTGATTGCATGTACTATCATCAGAAATCAAAATGTGTAAATGCCCAACCATGGACAGATCATATACTATGAAAAGAAGTACGTCAGTGTTCACAGTGGCTTCTGCATGGTGGGTCATGAGTGAGTTCTGTGTATTTTCCCTTTTTGTAATGAACTGCCTTTATTATCAAGAAAGAAAATTTCAACTCTAACTACTTAGAGATTTTAAACAATACTTTTGAAGTGGGTATTTAGGTTCAGCCTTGAAGCCTAGGGTGTTGCCTCATGGTCTGAAATTCTGCATGTGCCCAGCTGAGAAAAAGCTGAGCAACATTTAGAAATCTCCATTAGGTGGCAGTGCTGTCCTAGGCTAAACAGATCACAGTCACGTGAATTCTGCAACCTGCCAAATTCTGTGTTCTCTGCTGGCGCTTGTCCTCCACTATAGCCATCTGCCCTTTGCCTCCCTGTTTACTTCTCTGGGTGCCCTTTCCCTGAGCTCATACCCGTCCTTGCTCTAGGAGGCAGTAACAAGAGATTTGGATGCAATAGTTCTCTCTCCGGGGCACTAACCACTCATTGCTTCTCTCCAGAAAGCTACACAAAAAGGTGTGACCCATATCCGAGTTGTGGTGAAAGGCCTGGGGCCAGGACGCTTGGTAAGCTACAGTGATTTCCGTAGTGTGTGTGCCTCCTAGTAAGTGAGAATCTGGGGCTTGAGAGCAGAGTACAGAGAGATTAGAAAACACCCTTTAGTGGATTTCCATGTTTGCTTGAAGTTCCCGTCGGTGGTTTATATAATCGACTAAGCCCCTCAGAGCAAGCCTAGATCACTTAGTATAATTCATCAGACACTCACTGAGTGCCTGCTGTGTGCCATAGACTGGGAATTTGAAGGTGGTTCCTGGGGGAACTGTCACAAACAAATCCCTCAGGACAGACTGGTGAGTGCCGTGGTAAGCATGTGCCAGAGTGCTGGGAGCCCATCAGGGGATCCCGTACCTAGCAAGGATAATCTTTCCTGATGATCATTAGCACAGATAATCTTTAGCTTCCTCAAAGAGGTGACATCTCTCTGACTTTGCAGGAATAATGAGGTATTAGGGAGGTGGAGGCACAGTGGGTGGTGGGGGACATTGCAGGCAAAGAAAACTGCCGAAGTAAGCTACAGAAGTATGATACCCAAGGTGTGCCAAGATCTACAGGAAGTCTTTGTTCAGACTGTAAAGCACAACGTGGAAAGTGGTGGGTATGATTTGAGAGGGGGACAGTGAAAACCTAGCTAAAGGGTTTGGGTGGAGATGTTTGTGAGAGTAGAATAGGATTGGGATTATAGGTATCAAAGCCAGTGGGCATCTCACCCCTCCCTTCCCTTCTCTACCCCACCCTGTCCCTCTCCGAACCCTGCCTGGAGACACTGGATTATCATTTCTGGGACCATGCCATTCTACTTTTCTTTCTGCTCCTTCCAGTCTGCCATCCACGGACTGACCATGGGGGGCCTGGAAGTGATCTCAATCACAGACAACACCCCAATCCCGCACAACGGCTGCCGCCCCAGGAAGGCTCGGAGGCTGTGATGGGAAGGAAGCCTGCACTTGGACCTGACCTCAAGCCTCAGCTCCAGTGGGACCTTGTAAAATGCTCCCTGTCAGAGCTCTCTCCAGAATATGCTTGTTAGAGGTCCTTCAAACAGTAAGGGAGAGCTTTGCCTCCTTACACAGTGGCCTTTGCTTGCATCTCCAGCTGGAGATGGGTGTGCCCAGAAGTAAGCTTTGCATCTCTTACAAGAGGGGAGCTACAGAGGCAGCCGTGGCCTAGACCCAACCTGTGCTCAGAGAAAATAAATATCTGTACCATCTGTCATAATTTTGAGATTTTTGTTTCAGAGTTACATAATTCCTACTTCCTCCTGAAAAAGAGAGTGTGATTTGAGGTGAGACCTTGGATGAAAGGGTTAACATGTAAATGTGAGTTGCTGTTTACCAGACACTTTTGGTTTCAGATATTTCTTATCTAGCCCCTTACCCAAGATTTCCAGAGCTAATCCTAGTGACTTTTCTTATTAATGACTTGTAATTTGGCCCAGATTGAGAGCTTTTTGCCACCTACCTCTGGATTCTGATAGATTTCACCATTATGGGCATGTTTAAAGTTAGCCCTAAACACAGGATTTTCTACAAGTGGACAGTCAGACTCCCCACATTAAAGTGGCATTCATCATTTACACTCCATGGGCTTCAGCAGTCCCAGCACTAACGAGAGAGTGCCCTAAAAGCGGGGAGGGTAGAGTTGTGTAAGACATGATTCTTGGCCAGGAGCAGTGGCTCACACCTGTAACCCCAGCACTTTGGGAGGCCAAGGCGGGTGAATCACTTGAGTCCAGTTTGAGACCAGCCTGGGCAACATAGTGAAACCCCATCTCTACCAAAAATACAAAAATTAACCAGGCATAGTGGCGTGTGCCTGTAATCCCAGCTACTCTGGAGGCTGAGGCATGAAAATCGCTTGAACCCAGTAGGGGGAGGCTGCAGTGAGCTGACATCGTGCCACTGCACTCAAGCCCAGGTGACAGCGAGACTCTGTCTCAAAAAAAAAAAAAAAAAACCTGATGATTCTCTAGAAAATAGGATGGATGGCAGGATGGGCTCGAGTAGAGCCCAAATCTAGAAGTGCAGAAAGCAAGCTGATAAGGAACCTGGGTAGTGCTGGCAGTGGGGCACAACTCAGCACCCCCAGGCAGGACTGACTGCTTCTCTGTTGGGGCTCTAGGGTTCCTGCATACGGCACAGAAGCCAAAGGTGGGGGCTCTAGAGACACGACCAGAGAGGCCCCTCTTCCACAGGCAGAGAAGACCAAAGGTAAGAGTATCACCAGAAGCTGAGAAGGAGTAATCAAGTACGCAAAAGCACTGTTCCTCCCAGATGAGTGCAGGAAGGGCCTGCTGACCAGAAGGGGAAGGCACTGTGGGGTTTTACTTCTGTGTCCAGCCAGCTAAGCACTGTGATCTGCCTAAACTCAGTATAGGAAAAGACACAGATGCCCCTTAAATAGGCAAGAGGCTGTGTTAGGGCAAAGAAAGGAGGAAGATCATGAACCAAGACCTGAATTTAGAAGGAAAAATGCCTCCCTACTGCCTTCTCTTTAATCTTTAGCAGGACCTATGAAGGTCATCTTGTGACCAGTGACCAAAGAAGCCCAGCCGAAGGCTTCTTGGATCAAAGCCACTGTCAGAAGGAATTAGACTGTTTCACCGCAAAACTACATATAAATACAATGCATAAAAACATGGTGCATTTGAAGATCGCACTTTGTGCTGGGCACGGTGGGTCACGCCTGTAATCCCGGCACTTTGGGAGGCCGAGGCGGGTGGATCACGAGGCCAGGAGTTTAAGACCAGCCTGGCCAACATGGTGAAACCCCATCTCTACTAAAAATACAAAAATTAGCTGGGCATGGTGCCTATAATCCCAGTTACTTGGGAGGCTGAGGCAGGAGAATCGCTTAAACCCAGACGGCGGAGGTTGCAGTGAGCCAAGACTGCGCCACTGCACTCCAGCCTGGCGACAGAGCGAGACTCCATCTCAAAAAAAATTTAAAAATAAAACTTACACTTTGTGATTTGATATGGTTTGGTGGACAGAGGGCCCATAGCAATCAGACAGTTCATCAGTCAGGGCCTGAGCAGGAAACAGCTCACAAGATTTAAGAGAAAAGCTCAATGAAAGCTCTTTGCAGAGGCATGGGCAAGGTTCAGGAAATAAGGTGGAGTACAAAGTAGCTGCCACCCTAGGCTAGAAGAGGCAGGGGAAAGAACAGTTCCTAGAACCTGGCAGGAGCTGCCACAGCAGCAGAGTGCAGCTCTGCCAAAACCGTGGCCTGAGGGAGAGGGAAGAAATGCCTGACTGTTCCCACCCTATAGTCCCTTGCTGGGGTCTCCCTTGGCTGATCCCAAAAGGAAGGGAACTCAGTGTTGTGGTACTTGGAGGCTCAGCCTCCCAGGCTGCAGAGTGATCTGGAGGGGCACCTGGAGGATAGCAAGCACAGGAGGCTTCTGTGGCTCCTAAAAGTCCTCCATACACCATAGGTTTTTATTTTGGTTTTGGTTTTTGAGTCTCGCTCTGTCACCCAGGCTGGATTGCAGTGGTACAACCATGGCTCACTGCAGTCTCAAACTTCTGGGCTCAAGCGATCCTCCAGCTTCAGCCTCCTGAGTATCTGGGACTACAGGCACATGCTACCACACCCGGATAATTTTTGTATTTTTTATAGAGACAATGTCTTGCCATGTCACCCAGGCTGGTCTTGAACCCCTGGTTTCAAGCAATCCTCCCACCTCAGTCTCCCAAAGTGCTGGGATAACAGGCGGGAGCCACTGCACCTGATCTACACACCATTGTTTCAAAAATGTTATTTTACTCACAAGAGGGCTTTGGAAAGGAAGATCCTGCCCAGCAGAGCCTACATGCGCAGACAGGACAGAGGACCCTTAAGGATCAATGGTCTTGGGCCCAGAAATGGATGTCTGGCGCAACCCCGGGAGCAACAAGGGAGGCCACCTTGTTGACTGTGCACTGGAAAATGCATGTTCCTTTATTGTAAGCTCTCGGTGCACAGTGTTGTTTCCAGGCTCTGAGTGGCCAATAAAGCTGGTGCTGTCTTAAATTGTACTGTCTCTTAATCATTTGTCTTGGCCTCTAAAAGACTGACCCTCCCACCCCTGTGAGAGACAACGTCACCTTCACCGAAGGCTGACCAATCTAGGCGGTGATTATTTACCTAACATGCCGGACTGCCCTGTCCCTGCTGCTGCAGCCCCTCTCAGCAGCAGGTCTCTCCTTCCTGAGGAAACAGGTGGAATGTGTGCTTGCACTTCCCACAGGTGGAAAGATGCAAAGCCCAGCATGTGGGTCCCAAGTATTTGTACAAGCAGGGTGTTGGCATCAGCTTGTGTGACACACTTTGTTGTCTTCTGGCAGCACAGCCTCAGATTATTGCTATGGGTGCATCTGCAGTTTTGCTTCTAAAGCTGGCTGCACAGGACTGGCTACATAAGGAAAGCCTATCCTTCTACACCAGCCAAAAAAACGCAATTTCTTTCCTTTCAGCATAGACGTGATGTTTTCACATCTTTCTGCCAAGGCTGTCACCTGACACCGAGATGTATGGTCACTGCCAAAATAAGCCTGTTTACCACTAGAGTCCCTGAATGCTAGCAGAATTTCACTGGCACCTTGGGAGAAAGCATTTCCCAACTGTATTTGCCTGCAACCTGGCTCTGACATGTCTCTTTAAAAAGAAAAAAAAAGCCGGGCGCGGTGGCTCAAGCCTGTAATCCCAGCACTTTGGGAGGCCGAGACGGGCGGATCACGAGGTCAGGACATCGAGACCATCCTGGCTAACACGGTGAAACCCCGTCTCTACTAAAAATACAAAAAACTAGCCGGGCGCGGTGGCGGGCGCCTGTAGTCCCAACTACTCGGGAGGCTGAGACAGGAGAATGGCGTGAACCCGGGAGGCGGAGCTTGCAGTGAGCTGAGATCCAGCCACTGCACTCCAGCCTGGGCAGCAGAGCGAGACTCCGTCTCAAAAACCGAAAAAAAAAAAAAAAAAAAGAAAAAAAAAAAATGCATATATACCTTACTGCTGGGCTTTATTCTTGTTCTCTACTCATTTTCTCCTGTTCTGGAAAGACACATTGCTTTTTAAATCTGGGTACTATAAGCCCAAGGTGATGTAGCTATCTCTTGCCAAAGCAGAAATTATCCAATCACCAAATTAAGCCAACATGGGCTAGCCACAAACATGGAGGCTGGGCACTGGGAGAACGGAGCTGGAGCTGTCCATACTCTGGAGCTCACACTCTGAGGAGGCAGGACAGGTATGTGGCTGAGTTAGAATGGAGTTCCATAAAAGAGGCACAAATGGTATTGGCGTTGGAGTGAAAGACCCATCCTCTCAGCTTCAGGACCGGAAGGGAAGTCTTTGTGGAGGAGAAGGCGTGCAAGAGGAACCATGGGCGAATGAGCATCCTCAGGAGCTCAGAACACAAGCAAGCCTGAGGGGTGAGAGGTCAGGTTCCAGGTTCCCGCTAAGTTGGCATGGTGGGTCATGCAGTTTGAACTGGATAGGGAGACTGGATGGAGAGAATAGCTTACCAGAGGATTACAGGGAAAGGAAGGGGTCATTAAAACTTGCAGTCAGGCCAGGCACAGTGGCTCACATCTGTGATCCCAACACTTTGGGAGGCCGAGGCAGGTGGATCACCTGAGGTCGAGAGTTTGAGACCAACCTGACCAACATGGAGAAAACCCATCTCTACTAAAAATATAAAAAATTAGCCGGTCATGGTGGTGGGCGCCTGTAATCCCAGCTACTCAGGAGGCTGAGGCAGGAGAATCGCTTGAACCGAGGCGGCAGAGGTTGCAGTAAGCTGAGATTGTGCCATTGCACTCCAGCCTGGGCAACAAGAGTGAAACTGGGTCTCAAAAACAAAACAAAACAAAACAAAAAAACAAAAACTTGCAGTCACACCAAGGATAAAGAGCAGGCTCCACAGATGGGATGGACAAAGGGAGGTGGGTGTGTAGACAGCTGCGGTCAACAGGAACTTCAGAGTTAGAGATTCAAGAGAGAGCTCATTCACAGGAGAGGAAGTGAGGCACATGGGTGTCTAAAATAGTCGAACTATAAGTCACTGAGGTTTAAGTCAAGTAATTATGTGGACAAAGAAACTTACCTTGATGCTGAAGCCTGGAAGAGCATGTCAGGGAAAAGGATAGAGAAGTCTATGAGGTTCAAAGTCCTCAAACAAAGTGGAGTGGCCCATAGTGTAGGAAGCAGACCAGGAGTTCAGGAAGGCGGAAGTAATAGATTGTACACACTTCAAAAGAGCAGGGCTATCAAATGGGGGTGATGGAACAATATCCCTGGAGGGGCTGAGGAGGTGGGAGCATGCTGACACCTATCCCTGTCCACTGGGTGGGAGGTAGGGAGGGCGTGCACAGTGCTGGGGAAATGAAGGTGATGAGACGCTGTGTCTCCTCAGTAGACTGAAGGTGTAGGGACCATGGTGGGAAGGGAGGGGCGATGAAAGTGCAGCAGCTGTGGACACAAGATGCCCAGAGTGTGGAGAATCAGAAGAGCCTCTGGGGGCCAGAGCCCCACAGGAGCCAGAAACTGGATTGGAATCTGTCTAATACCCATCATCTACTCTGCTTCCACCCTGACTTTATAACAGAAGAATTTCAAAAGCTCAAAAACTGTGAAATGATGTTTAATCTTACTAGTCATCAAGGACATAGAAGCTAAATGCCTTAGCATCATTCCCCAAATGCAGAGATGCCAATCAATGCATAGTGGGACGAGACAACCCAGGAAAACTGTACAGAGTAAGGAAAAGAAGATGGCCAAGATCATAAATGCAAGCAGGAGAGACTGTGAAGGAGGCAGGACAGAGGGCTTAGTCAGAGTGCAGGTTGCTATCCAGAAGTCTGATAGGAACTCTACCAGATGAGGTGCCCCTTAGGTTTAGCCACGTGGAGGTCATGATTCACCAAAGGGAGGAGGGTCAGAGACAGTGGGAGGTGAAGAAACAGAGGTTGGGCCAAGGGTGCTGAATTTTCTGGTTAAGGCTGTCTCGTGGTGATGGAGAATAAATGGGATCAGCAGTTTGCCCTGCACCATGATGAATCAAGTCAGAGTATGCAGAGGAGACGAGAAGAGGCTTAGAGCCATGGAGAAGCAGACCTCAGCCAGATGGCTATCTCCCCTCTGAGGGAGACAGCAGTGTGGGACCCCAGGGACAGGCATGCCCACTGTAAATTGGGAACAGCAGTGTCTGATGTGAGCAACGTGAGCACCGACAATGGAAACAAAATGTCCTTGGAATCAGTACACAGGGAACGTTTTGTGTTCTTTCCAACATTCTACACCAATTGTTCTGAAACAAAAGAGCGTGTGCTCTCTCTCAGCTCTTACTGGGGGAAGGTAAATACCTAGAGCCTCTTCAGAGGGAAATTTGGCAATATCTGTCAACACAAGATGCGAAGACCTGTGGCTTCATAATTCCCTTCTAGGAATGTACCACATAGAGACAGCACTGTCCACTAGAACTGCTTGCCCAACAGAAATGCCCTATATCTTCCCTGCCAGAATGGTAGCCACTAGTCCCACATGGCTCTTAAAATGTGACCAGGAACTGCGTTTTAAATTCTATTTAATTTGAATTAATTTGCTTTGAAATAGCCACATGTGGCCAGTGAGTATGGGACCACAAAGCTATGGATATTCTTTCCAATGTGTACCAAGTATGCAAAGATATTTTTGAAGGTACTGTAAAAGATTGGAACCTAAATGTCCATCAATAGGGGACTAGTTAAATTATAATACAGTACATCCGTATAATGGAATGTTAGCCCTGAAACACGCCAAGATGCTTGCTAAGTGAAAAACGAGTGGGGGCAGAACATTGTGCATAGTATAGTTGCTAATTTTTGTAGAAAAGGAGAAAAGATGTGTACATACATGTTTGTGTATGCATTGAGTATCTGGAAAGACATACCCCAAACTGGCAGTGTGCTCAGCTCCAGGGCGGGAAACTGGGTGACAGAGTAGCAGGTGGAAAGCAGACTCAACTCTTTACCTTCTTCATCTTTAGAGGTAGGTGCCATATTGATGTTACTTATTCAGATTAATTAATGAACCAATTAAAAATAAAGAACTGTTTTTCAAAAAATGTATAGACGCTGCAGTCAGGCATTACATAAACCATCTGCTGAAATGTGCACATACTTTTTTTAGTATATATTTGGACACACATGGACCCTGTAATACTCCCCATCTCCATTGTTGGTCCAGTATTTGGGGGAAGACATCTGATTTGGCTCTCAAATTTGTTCTCGTAATTAATCTGGCTTCTCCCCGCTGCCCACCCAGGTTCAAATCAAACTATGCACATGCTCCCAAATTAGCATCACAAGTCTTGCCAGAAAAGTCAGCCTCAGTGTCATTATTGCTTGGCCGGGAGGAGGAGGCAGAGAGAGCAGGGTGATCTGTTTCCATAGTGCCCTGTGGCAGCTTAACCACCTAGGATTTGCGTAATCCCCTTGAACTAAAAAGAAATGTCAACTGAGGGGCAGCGTGGTGTCACAGGGGGCCCTGGCTGGGAGGACACCTGTTGTCTAGACCCAGCTTGAGAACAGACTCAGCATGCAGGCTGTCAGGCCACACTCCCTCCCCAACACCAGATCTCAGTTTCTCCCTCAGGACCATGAGGGGGTTGAGTGGGACGCAGCTCCAGCATCTAAGGAGCCTATAGCTCCTTCGTGGCTGGAAAGAAAGCCTGGATCCTGACTCACTAAGCTGCTCTGAGGGAGAGCCTCAGGGATACTACACAAGCCAGATTCTATGCCCCTGGAAATCCAATTAGTTCTCCCCTGGACTCTAGGCCAGGCCTACTCCCTGCCCATGGCCCCCACCTGCCGCCCTACTCAGTTGCCCATTCCTTCTAGCCTGCTGGGCTGAGAAGAGCTTAGGCTTTGGAGTCACAAAGACTAGGGTTTGAATCTCAGCTCTACTGTGTGACCTTGGAGAAATGGCTGCATCTCTTTGAGCCTCAGCTACTCCCACCTCCACAGGACTGGCAGGGGGATTTGTAAGGCAACTGTGTACTCTGCTCGGGCACAGCGAGTGTCATCCAGGCTGGCCCTGCCTTTCCTGCCCTGTCCTCCCGATCTTCACACTGCTAAGGTGGCAGCTTCCATCCTCACAGGGCCTTGGCTGATTCTGTGGGGCCCTGGTGGGGAGCACAGTGGTGAATGCAGATGCATGCCCATCTTGTTGCTGCTGTTATAATTATTAATTATTTTCAAATATTTTTCCTGTAATTTTAATCAGAAAAGCTATGGGAGCCAATCACCCATCTTCCTACTTCCTTAAATTCATCCAACTGTAGATAAAGCCCAATTGTTCAAAAAAAAATTGCAGCCAAAAATGAAATGAAATGAAAACGCCAAATGATTGGGAAGTCTATCCCTCGAGTCTTTCTTCCCTCCCTCCTGCCTCAAGCATCTATCAACACTCAGATTCAGGATGTCTAAGCCCTGGTAACTGGCCTGAGCAGCCTAGGAGGCTAGCTGGGGAGACAAATTCAGAAAAAGTCCATTGTGACACCACCTGGTGCTACCACAGAACAGGGACACCTGTGAGTGAGTGAGAGAGACAGAGAGCGCCCTAGAGTGTGTGTGTGTGATGGTGGTGATGAGAAGATGAATCAAGGAACACTTCCTAGAGGAGGTGACACAAGCTCAAAATCAGAGTAAGAGTTAGGAGGCAACTATGGGTTATGAGGGGTGATGGGGGAGTTTGCAGCAAAGAAGATGGCATGAACAAAGGGTAGACTGCAAGCGATCCTCCTTCCTCGACCTCCCAAAGTACTGGGATTACAGGTATGAGCCACCAGGCCCAGCCTTAAATTAAAGATCTTGAAAGCCAGGCACAGTGGTGCATGCCTGTAGTCCCAGCTGCTCAGGAGGCCAACACAGGAGAATCACTTGAGCCCAGAAGTTCGAGTACAGCCTGGGCAACATAGCATGACCCCCATCTCTTAAAAAAAAAATAAAAAGAAATATGAGGGCTCTTGAGATGGGGAGATTATCCTGGATGATCTGGTGGGTCCTAAATGCAGTCACAGGTATCCTTGTAAAATGGAGCCAGAAGATTTGACTACACAGACAGAAGAAGAAAGGCCATGTGACCACAGAGGCAGAGACTAGAGAGATTCAGCCGTAGGCCAAGAAATGCCAGCATCCACCAGAAGCTGGAAGGGGCAAGAACAGATTCTTCCTGAAACTGTGATGGTTCGTTGCCCGATGTGCACAGCAAGTCAATATGCCAAGACACCAGATTGCAGTAGAGAAAGGAGTTTAATCGTAGGGTCACTGAATGAGAAGATAAGAGGAAACCTTAAATCCATCTACCCAAGGAGTTTGAGGCTAGGGTTTTTAAGAGTCTTGGAATGGGCCGAAGTGTGGAGATCATCGATGGGTGGAAGAGTGCAGGGTGAAGTCATGGGACAAGGAGATGAAACAGCTGAATTCTCATGCCGATCCCATTTCTATGTGGGGGTCTTCAAACTGGTTCCTGGAATTCATGGCCTGGAAAATATCTTAAGCCATCTTTACACAAAAACTCTATGATTCTAATGTCAGAGATCCTGTCTATAGGAACAACGTGGATGCAATCAATTGTTAAATAGTCTCAGGATCCTAATGTCAGAAATCCTATCTGTAGAAACGATGGGGATGCAAATGGTCAGTAACCAGTGCTACATGACTTTTAGCAACAAGGAAGAGGGCCAAAGTGCATCCTGATAAATGCTTAATTCTAACTATATTTCTGTTCAGAACTGGGCGGGCAATTCTTGTCAACCCTGTACAGATGGTTTCATTCCCTAGAGCCTCTGAAGGAAGCACAGCCCTGCTGCCAACTTGATTTTGGCCCAATGATACTGATTTGGGACTTCTGGCCTCCAGAACTGTGACAGAACAAATGTCTGTGGTTTTAGGCACCCAGCCTGTGGTCATTTATCACAGCAGCCACAGGAATCTAATAGAGGAAGGAGAGAATGCTGGAAAAGTCAGTGGGGATGGAGAGAAGTTGGGGGCGGTAGATATAGAAGAGGAAAACGGGCAAGGCTGGGGTGACTGCAGGTGGGATGAGAGAGGGAGGGACAACCAGGCATCTGGTGGCCTCGTAACATCAGAAGGGCCCTACACTACTGGGGCACCAGGAGGGCCCTCTGCAGGCTGTAAGCAGTGGGAGCCCCTGAAAGGTTTTAACAGGGCTGTGCCGTGGTCAGAGTGTGTTTTAGAAAGAGCAGGCTGGGGTCTGGGTCACTGGATGGAGGAACTAAAGGCACCTGGAGTCAGGGAGACCCACAGGAGGTCATGGCTGGGATCCAGGTGAGACATGAGTCTGGCAGAAAACAGCCGCAAGCAGGATTGCAGGCAGGGCAGATTCTAGGGAGGTTTAGGAGGCTGTCTTAGTCCCTTTTGTGCTGCTGTAATGGAATACCACAGACTGGGTAACTTACTTCTTACAGTTCTAAAGGCTGTGAATTCAAGTTTGAGGGACCAAATCTGATGAGGGCCTTTGTGCTGTGTCATCCCATGGAGGAAGGCAGAAGGACAAGAAAGGGGATATGAGAGAGAGAGAGAGAGAGAGAGAGCATGAGAGAGAAAGAGAAAGGGCATGTGAGAGAAAGAGAGCACAAGAAAAAGAGAGAGAAAGAATGCAAGGGCAAAATTGGATTTTCTAACAATCTACTCCATGACCTAATCACCTCTTAATGGCCCCACCCCTTAATACTGTCACAATGGCAATTCAATCTCAACATGAGTTTTGGAGGGACATCCAAACCATGGCAGAGGCAAAGGTGCCATTTCCGGGTGGAGGAGGGGTGAGAAGCACGGAAGTGGCTGCAGGGGCGCCACCAGCAGAGCCTGTGTGGGCCCTGTCTCAGGGATGGGACTCGCCTGGGCCTGATCCTGGGCCCTCTGAAAGCCAGGGGGGAAGCCTCAGTGCATTGCAAGGACCCCTCTCCAGCCCCCTCAGCTGTGCCAGCCGGGCTGCCTCTGGGAAAGGACACACAGGGGATCCTGGTGGTCTTGTCCCTGGGAGCAGGCAAAAGCACATTTTTTGTCCTGTTGGGATTGGGATAATTGGGGCATTAACGGAAATGCATTTCTCACCTATTTTCTGTCTGATTGAAAAGAACTTTGCAGTCATTTAGAGCTCTTACACCCTCTCTAATCAGAGCTCACTTCGCTCAGTCAGAGGCAGAAAACTGGGTCACACGTGGACTCCAAAGCCTCCCAGGATGCGACAAACCAAAAGTGCAGCATCCCCCACCTCCTCTGCTCCCTGCCACACAAGGACATAACCACCCTATCCCAACCCCTCAGTGAGTACAGACTCAGTAGCGGGCTGAACTTGGAGTACTGACAAGATACGCTTTATTTTTCTCCCATCACTGCCTCCAGTCAGCTTCCTCACACCACCCTTTCTAGACTCCTGAAGCTCCATCTCAGGGAGACTCCATGGCTTTCTGGTACTTTTTCTTCTTTTAGTAGGCACAGGGTTTTTCCATGTTGGCCAGGCTGGTCTCGAATTCCTGACCTCAAATGATCCACCTGCCTTGGCCTCCCAAAGTGCTGGGATTACAGGGGTGAGCCACCACTGCGCCTGACCTGGTTACTTTTAATTCCAAGAATAAATCCCATTTGATAGTTATGACTCTTCTTCAGGGACCTAAAAGTCCAGTCAAGTCTATAATAAAACCTCAATCTCATCACCCACGTGCGGCTTCCCCTCCTCATCTTCAGGCTCTTCCAGGTCTGGGATCGCAGAAGATGGAACTGGGGAGAACTCACGTTGTTTTGCTCAGCAGGTGCTATATGTGGGGCTCTCTTGGCCAACCCTGGCAGTCACACTTCCTTTACTCCAGGGGGATTCTTTCAAGGGCCCTAGAGTGAGCTCTTTGGAGACTTTCCCCACCCATCCATCCATGCAGAGACCTCTGCCCCAGGCTATTCTGAGGGGGATATGGAGTTGTACTGCCTCAGACCTCCTCATGGAAGCACCTATTGCCCAGCTACCAGGAGCACTGTCAGCCCCAGGGACAGCCCAGGTCACACCCTTCCAATGGCATGTCCACCAACAGGGGACATCCCTGACACTTTTGGCTCCAACTGAACCCCCCAGGGGCCTGCAGCACAACTCACCTTCTTCCTCCGCCTGATCCCGCTTCCTCTTCTTCTTCCCACAGTCATTGATCCTAGGGTACTTCCCTAATCTCCAACACAGAGCTGTCACCAGGTCGGCTCCTTGGAGAACCCAAACACAACCCCTTCCCTGACAAGCCTGAACCCAAACACAACCCCTTCCCTGACAAGCCTGAGCACTCTGCACTGCCTCTCCTCACCTGTCTCAGCTCCTGCCCTGTGGCCCACCCCATCCAGCCTCCTACTGGGGGGACCCCTGAGCCCCATTAGGTGAGAGGGGTACCAGCAATGTTGGCTCAAGCCCAGCTCCCTTCACAGTACCCACTGAGCTGCAGGAGCCTCGGGGGTCACCAGTTGCTGGCAGCATAACTTACCTGGCCATTGCCCCTCTCTCTTTGCCCTACCATACAGGCTGCTCCTCCAGCCTTCCACTTCCAGCCTTCTCCTGGAAGAAGCATGAAGAAGCATGCTCCATTATCTACCTGCACAGTGATGCCCCAACCAAGTCACATGAGTCACCATCAGCGCTTTGCTCCCAAGAACTCTCTTGTTAAAGTCTGCTTTAGAGTGGCATGGAGTAGGCTCACAGGTTTTCTGCAGCTCAGCAAGCCTCCAGCCAGATCATGAGACACCATCCTGCACTTGTGACAGGCTCCACACTCTACAAGCCAGCTGCCCATCGCTTGACTTCCAAGCAGGGAAAGCAGCTGTGGCTGTATATGGTGTCTCACTAGTTGCGCTTGCACAAGAATTGGAAGAAGAGCGGCAGAGACCATCCTCATGCCCCACCCCCACCCCCTGCCCTTGGTTGGTTGGGTTTTTTTCTACTTTTTAGTAAAGCATTTGCTTACTCCCCACGCTTTGGTTGGGGAGATGGTGGATTTTTCCATAGCAACTTTATGGGTGTTGAGAGGTGGCTGTGACAGTGGCCATGACAACCTCTCCATTGGGGTCAAGGAGCTGAAGGTCACCCACCCCCACAATCCCTCCCAAAGCCCTGTCTCCCTGATGGGGACCAAGGTAGCAGCAACCTAGGGCATCTGCAGGGACACTCTGGACCCTTCCAAGGATATGTAAACACCTAATATCCAGTAACAAATCCTTTTCCACCTGAAATAGCCAGGGTGGTTTCTGTTTCCTGCAACCGAGAGCCTGACTGGCGCAATACACCTTTTCCAATTTCTAATCTCTTACTTGGCCTGGAATGGGTGACCACTGTTGGATTCATTTTGCTGTCCTTTATTAAGTCCTGTCTGGAGATGATTAGCCCTTCTCTTACCAGCCCTTCTCATCCTTGGCTGTTCACATGAATTCCTAGGGACCCTTGTGAAAATGCAGGTGCTGGTTCAGTGGGCCCTGGCTGGGGCCTGAAAGTCTGCACCTCTAGCAAGTTCCAGGAAAGGCCTTTGCAGTAACCCTACCCTGGACGTGCTGAAAAGCACAGCTTTAGACTGTCGACCCTGTCTCAGCCTCCAGGAGTGCACAGTGAGTTGGCTCCTAACTGTACACAGAGCTGGCTGGGCAGTGAGAACACGGGCCACCTGCCTTCTCTGCACCTTGTGACTGAAGGAGAAGTCCAGCCTCCCAGGCAGAAGGCAGCAGTGCTTCCTAGGTGGGCTTGTGATTCCTTGAAGGACCAGCACCTCAGGAGCACCGAGGAGCACAGCAGTCATTGTGCTGGGGGTGGAGATGGACAGGGACCAGGCAGGAAAGGAAGTCCTCTGAGGGTGGCAGCTGCTGGGCTAGGCCTTCTGTGGCAACAAGTGGGCAGAAGGCATGGCATCAGTGATGTGGAGAAGGCAAAGAAATGCACTGGCTGTGTTCCAGGAGCCAGGAAACAGCCCTCCTGAGTGATCCGGGCAGGATGGGGTGGAGTCAGTGCAGGTGCAGGCTGAGGGGAAGGACTGGAAACAGGGCTGAGGCCAGGCAGTGAAGGGCCTGCAGAGGAGGCTGGGGCATGCCTAAGGGTCCTGAGCAGGGCTGTGATCAGAAGCATGGCAACACTTGGAGAATGGAGAGTGGACAGCAGTGAGGAGATGGTGGCCTGGAGAGAGTGGCCTGAGGGACAGAGGCACAGAATAAAAGGGCTCCGAGTTCACATGTCCTCCCACCGGCCTAGCAATGGGAGCCAGGCCTCATGGGCCTTATTAACTGTATTTTATAAACTGATCCATTCACTCAGCCAGCTTTTGTGTTTTTTCAAAAGTTACGGCACTAAATATGGCAAAAGAAAAGAATACGTTATCCATTCATTTAGATTATGCCATAAACTTGTGCCTTTGCAGGGCACATTGAAAGTATCCAGCATGGCACTCAATATGTGTGTTGAATGTGTCAAATGAATGAGTGAATTTATAAAACTAGAGCAAGTTGCCATGGGTGGGGGTCTTCCAGGTTGCTCTGGTCATAGGCTGTGGGGTTGGCAGCCTGTTCCTGTGGGTCCACCCTCTCTACTCTGACACACCCAGCCCAGGTTTAGTAAAGTGGTCACTGATCACTAGAAATATATAGATCTTCTTATTGAATGTCCAATAAACAGCTCAACCCACATGGCAAAACTGCAACTCTTGGTTTTCATCCCATCCCCAGAAAATCCTTCCTCTGACCCAGTCCTACCTAAGGTAACCACTCACTCAGTTCAGGCCAACAGGCTTTGCAGTCATTGACTCCTTTTCCTTACCCCTGTGCTGAGCTCATTGACTGGTCCAGTTGGCCCAACCTCTAAAGTATAACCCAATCTGACCGCTTCTCACCATTTCTCCTGCCATCACCCTACTCTTGCCTGGCCCTTTGCCTTGGCCTCCTAACCACCTTATCCTCCAAGCACAGCCCCATTTTGCCCCCAACATCCAGAGTGATTTTTTTTTTTTTTTTTTTTTTTTTTGAGACAGAGTCTCCCTCTGTCACCCAGGCTGGAGTGCAGTGGTGCGATCTTGGCTCACTGCAACCTCAGCCTCCCAGGTTCAAGACATTCTCATGCCTCAGCCTCCCAAGTAGCTGGGATTACAGGTGCATGCCACCACGCCTGGCTAGGCTTTTTTGTATTTTTAGTGGAGATGAGGTTTCACCATGTTGGCCAGGCTGGTATCAAACTCCTGACTCAAGTGATCCACCTACCTCACAGTGTTATTTTTAAAGCACAAGTCAGATCATGTCACTCGTTTATTAGTTTTCTTATGTTCTTTGTCTTTGGCTAGAATGTAACTCTATGAAGGCAGGATTTGTGGTTTTGTTGTAGCCGGGGCCTAGGAAAGTGCTGGGTAGGTGCTAAATGTGTGTTGAGGGCCTCACTGAAGAGGACAGTCTATGGCGGTGGCTGGAGTGGGGGCCTCACCTCTAACCATGTCAGTTGCCCAGAGCTGTCCTGACCCACCCCACAATGCAGAGGAGCAAACCCCCAGCTCCAGATTCAGCCATGTTCCAGAAAACGGCATGGGAACACTGGCGTGCATTACAAAATGTGATTTTTAAGATGGTTTTCTAGAATGTTTCTGGAGAACCATCCCAAAATGATAAGTGAACTCTGAATTAACAACAAGATGAATGACTAAAATGATATATGGGGTGGATTCTACAGTGTTATCTAGAACCCAAAACATTAACCAGGGTCTGATTCTGAAAGGACCATAGTGGTATCTCCAAAATGTGACAAAAGAATTTAGAAAAGAAGGGATATTTTTTCTTTTCAAAAAATAGGTGCTTAATAAATATGCATTGAATAAACTGCTTATATAATAGAAAAGAAAAGAAACTGTGTTCCACATGTCATTCTGAGACATACTAGAATGGCTCCAGAAGCAGTATTCTGAAAAGGGGTCACTAAGAAATCCTGGCATTCCGTCCACCTCAGGGGTTTACTATATATTCCTCTGACTCCAAATTATTCAAATATTTACTTTATTATTGTATTATTTTGAATGTATTGTTGAGAGGGGAATCTAATCCTTTGTGAAATGAGGCAGGAAACAGAAGGCAGACATAACAAATGAAATCAGCAGACTCAAATCATGGGGGATGTAGAAAACATGGAAGAAGCAGAATTGAGAGGAGGGGAGGAGAGAGATCACTCACTTCAGGTACCAACTACAGGCCCATTGTCTTGGTTTACATCTTCCTTTCTAGAAGGGAGGTTAAAGGGGGTTCTCTAATAATTCATAAAATCTTTTGCTCTCCCAGCTCTTCAGATTAGGAGACACTTGCTGGGTGAACCGCCTGGCCATTGAGAGGTGGGAGATTCCAAGGCCTTAGTAATGGTTGTGTCTCATCCCACTGCCATGGGGATGGAGATTAGAAAGCCCTAAGCATCCAGGACTCAGAGTTGCGGGAAGGGCCAGGCAGAAGGGCCCACCGTGCGTCTCCACCAATGGTCCCTACGGTTGCTGGGTACACTTAATCCCACTGTCACCACACACTCACCACAGGGGTACACAGGCAGCTCTCCCCTGCAAACAGCAGCTGGTCAGGGCTGGGCTCCATGGCTGCCCATCTGCCACCCACTCTCCTAGATGTGAGGATGTCTCTAAGACAGGCCTTATCCCTCAGAGCATCTCATTCAGTTTCTTCTGGTTTGGATCTGTGGCTCAGATGGGGATTTTCCCTCCTTCCCACATGGCTGGCCACCTGCATGCAGTGTGAGTTCCAGATAAACCGTTTATCCTTCCCTACTCCATGCCCTTCCCCAGTGCCTCACGTAGCAGGGTAAAGATGACTGAGCCGCAAACTTGAAGTCTAAGTTTGAATTCTGGCTCCAGCTTTGTGACTTTCAGAAGGTTACTTAGTTTCTCTGTGCCTGAGTTCCTTATCTATAAGAAGAACACAGTAACAGTAGGCATTTCAGAGAGTTAAGTGGATCATAATTGACATACACAAAGAATTTTAGCACAGTGTCTGGTTCAAGTGCCCAAGAAGTGCTCACTGTTCTTAGCTCCCCTGCACTCCTCCTGGGTGGGGCTTGTAGACGCCTGCTTTAACTCAGTCAGGGCCTTCAGCTCATCTGTTTGCACTCTAAGGAGGCCCAAAGGAATAGCTTTAGAACCCTCTTCAGAAAGTGTCCTGAAAACTATGAATGGACCTTAAGAATCTAGTGGCAAGACTATAAAATGAAAGGCCTGCATGCTAATTGTGACCCTGTCAGTGATTCCCTTGTCCTTGTTCTCTTACTGGTTTCCCAGTCTATACAGTGGGAATCCTTTTGCCTAATTCTCATCACTCCAGTAGTAGAATAATTTTTTATGCTGTTTCCAGATGTCATCTGGAAAACTCAACTTTGGTACTAAAATACTAGTATCTGGGGGCCGCTGCCCTAGAAAGGGAGCTCCCCCAGGCTATGTGTGTTGCACAGCTGGCTCCAGAAGTCTGGCACAGGTGGGCTGATTGGCAGAGCCTCAGTAGCAATGCCCCCGTGAGGGAGGCTGACCTTTGCTTCCAGTTAGAACTCAGAAAGTGTAGGACCGCACAAACCCAGAAAGAGGTTCGAATGCTATGGGAACCAATCAAATGACAACGTCACTCAAAGGGTCCGAAAAGTAGAACCATGGGGGTGAGCCCACTGAAGTCACTGTATGGGCGAACCGAGGCCCTGGACTGGAAACTGCTGGGAGCCTCTGAATTAGTTGGCCTCGGAGACCCTGCAAGCACTGCTTCAGTGTGAGGTTGCAGTGTGAGACTGCCTGCGGTTCTGTGCTACCTGCAGCACTGAGTGGCCACAGCCCAGCTGCTCTTTTGTATTTTCTGAAGAAGTTGTGGAAAGGACACAGCCTTCCACCATCTTCCTCTGCACTTCCACCCCCAAGCCAGACTCCTGTTGTTCTGTGGCTCACACAATATAAAATACACACACCTAGCAGGTGTCTGCAGGCTGAGACAGGCCAGTGTTGCCTGCACAGCAGGAGAACTGAGAGGTGGTAGCTTCCTATTTTCACTTCATCAGTAAGCAGCAGTTGGAATGGAAGCCAGACCAAGGGCTGTCATCTCCTACAGTCTCTCCAGAAATGGAAAAAGCTTGTCCTTTCTCACTATGGGTAGAATGACTTGAAAATGCCAAATTAACCCTTCACACATGCACTTGTGCCCACCCTGACTGAAGGAGAGGCTCTCTGGAGAGGGCAGCCTAGCCTGGCACTTGACAAGTGCTTTCTGTTGTGGATGGCTCACTACACATTAGACCCTGGCCAGACATGCAGTCTCTCATTTCATCCTCAACACAACACTCAGCAGTCAGTATTATGATGCCTATTTATAGATGAAGAAACTGAGGCTGAGATAATACAACAGGGTCAGATAGCTGAGGAAGCATGGAGTCAGAATTCTAGAGACCAAATCTTAGGCGACTCACCAGCCTCCCTCCCTTGGTGAGTGTGACGAATTCTGTCCCTCCGGCACTCTCCCTCTCTCGCTCTTACTCCCCTCCCCTCTGCTTCATCTGGGTATCAGGTCACAGAACTCCTCTGCCGCGGGTTTGCAGGGGTCCTCGCCTCCTTCACTATCCAACCTGGCCCCAAAGACAGCATGTGCTCATGACAACAGCTCGGGCTTCAGAATCAGAGACTCAATTCAAATCCTGATTTTACATCCACCGTGTGTGTTATTTAGGGCAAGTCTCTGAGCCTCAGTGTTCTCATCTGAAAACAGGAATATTATTGCCTCCTTCACAGAGCTGTCGTTTAGATTGGTGGAAATGTCTGACAACTCCCTAGGACAGGTGCCCAGAGAGGGCAGCAATGCAGGCACATGACAGTTCTCAACAGAAGCTTCAGAAGCAGAGACCACTCAAGCTCCAATCCTGACTCTTCCACTCAGTAACTGAGGGCTGGTAACTGAGCAGTCCAGAAATACCTCCTGGTTTACTTCACAGGGTTGCTGGGAGGATTTAAGCAGTTAATAGAGTGAGAACACCATGCTTGGCACACAGTTACTGCTCAAAACACTCCCCTGGGTGACTCAGCGGCTCCAGTTGCATGCTCTGCCTCTGGCTCCTCAAGCTTGACTTCCAGTCTCGAGGTCTGGCTCTCCAGGTTCATAACCTGCCTCTCCTATGCATGTTCCCACTGGGTGTCTTCTTGTGAGCACCACAAATCGTGTCTGGCATCTTTCCTTCCCAACTGGCCTCTTCGTGGCTCCCCAGTCTTGGTTGGGCACCATCTTCCCCCGCTTGCTAACTCACCCCTGACTCTGTCCTTCCCTTGGCCACCCATGTACAACTGCTCACTCTCTGTATCATGCCCATCCATCCCATCCTCCCCATCCCTTGGCCACTGCCAACCCACAAGCACTCCTGACCATCCACCCTGGGGCACAGGGCACTGAGACCTGGTCAGTGTAGAGGGGACGGTGCCCTGGGCTGGGACAGGACACATGCAAAAGTGCCCAGCAGACTGAGAGCTCTGTCTGAGAGGCAGCAGCTTGGACAGAAGCTGAGATCTCTGCCAGCCAGGTTGTCCAACAATAGCTGTCCCTGATTGAGCACTGAGTGTGCCAGCACTGTGCCAAGCCTCCGCTGATATTATCAAGTCCAGCTGCCAGTTATAAGAAGCTAGTGAGGGTGGGAGAAGCAGGAACAAAGTGGGCAGAGGAAGCAATAAGAACGCGGGCTGAATGCAAACAGCAGGAGCCGAACCTAGGACAGTTTCTGCACCTCTGAAAGTCTGTTCCTCCCTTTCATCAGGTCTCCATTGCCTACAGGGTGGGAGGGAGGAGTTCAGGAGTCTCCTACGCATGGATGATTTATTTCCTATGTGACTGTAAAGGCCTCTTTTCTAGACCTCCCTGCTTCCTGCAACAAATCCATTCTGTAGCCAGGGTAATCTGAAAACACAAATCTGACAAATGGCTTCACCAATTAAACTCTTCAAGGGCTCTCTAAACGCAAAAGCTCAGAAGGCTGACAACGCTCTTCATGGTCTGCTCCCCATCGCCTCCCTGGCCACCCCAACGGGGGCACTTAGCTTTAGGTAAGGTTTTGTTTGCTGGTCCCCAAGCATGCCAAACTCTGTTGAGCATCCATGCATCTACACCTCACTGCCTCTGGCTGGAACACCTTTCTCTTCCCATTCCTCCACCTCTCCCCTATTGTCATCGGGCTAACTCCTCTCATCCTTCAGAATTTTCAACTCAGGTGACATCTTTGCCAGAAGCCTTCCCCAACCCCCAAGTCTAGGTCAGATACCCAAGGTCTCTGTGCTCCCCCAACCCTTGTGCACCTCTCTGTCACCTGATTTCAGTGAATCCCCCCAGCCCATTTATTTGTCTGTCTCTGAACCTGGTCTATAAGCTCAGGGAGTCCAAAGACCACACCGTATTGACCTTTTTAGCCTAGTGCCTAGCTCAGGGCCAGATACTCAAAAGAAACTCAATAAACGTTTGTGGAATGAATGAATAAATATGAAGTGGCCCCTGCAGACACAGCCATGCTCACCACTGTGGCTAGAGAAGGACACAGGAGTCTCACACTCAAACAGAGCTGAAGGAATGATGAGGGGACTGTGCAAGCTGGAGAGCACACATGCTCAGTCTAAAGGGGGCCCCAGTTACTGGCATGTGGGACTGTTGGGCTTCCTGACAGCAACATGAAAAAGCAGGATATTCTTAAAAACTTCAAAACTGCAAATATACTAAATAAAGCATGTCAGTGTGCAGCACCTCATCTCCAGGCCTCCAGTTTGCAACCTCTGCAGAAGCACTTGGGAGGAACCAGCCTGGTCTGAAGTCTAGTCTCTGAGCAGCCATCTCTCAAACCTGGTGAGGAAGACAAGTTCAGACTCATAGTGGTGGCTGCTTTGAATATCTGCCATCCCACTCTCTCTTTCCAAGGGCCCTAATTAGCCAGTTAGCCAGCCACCTAGGGTGAGGCTGAAGCTCCCCTTGCTCCCCTTGCACAAGGTGGTGTGGTGCCAGGGCCTCCAATACCTCCCTCTGCCAGTCCATCCTGAAAGGCAGGCCTCCCAACTGGGGGTGAGATCATTCCCTCTTCCTCAAAGTTGTACTTTTAAATCCCAGTGGACTTTTCTAGGCCATGTTGCTGTGTGTAATACACCTGTCTGTGTAATAGCTGGTCACATTCTGTCTGCTCTAATCATGAACTTGAAGGAGAGGAGTGGTGGAGCACCTGAACCACCAGTAGGCAGTTCAAGGATCAAGAGGTTCAGCACCACAGCTGGCAGGAATAACAAGTTCAGACCACTCTCTTCTGAAGAATTAGCCCCAGACCCAAGGACAGCCCTGCCTCCACCCCAGGCTATGACGGCAGGTGAACTGGCCACCCCCTCGTCTGGAGAGAAAGGGCCTTAGAGCAATCAGATGTGAGTACTTCATGTTGCTAGGGAGCAACAGGCAGCAGCTGGCTGAGAAATAAGTCGTGTCCTTGGGAAAGCATGTTCCTGGCCACTAATTAAATGCTGCTGCAGCGTCTCCTCCTTCAGGGAGCTATAGAAATGTGCTGAATTAATGCAGATGGGAGCAGCTGGTTCCCAAGCCTGCTAAGCCTCCTCCTGTCTCTGCGCAAAGGAAAGGCTCAGGGGGCAGGAATGAAATTGCTAAACCCCTGGAAGGCTGGTAAAGAAAATCTGGCCTCAGACTACTCAGTTCAACTAGCCCACAGAGTGTCTACCTAATACCACTTCTACTGTTGCAGGTGAATTCATCTGTTAAATACTTTTAAGAAAATCTCATTAAATTCCACTTCTGGGTACATGCCCAAAATAACTGAAAGCAGGCTCTCCAAGAGATATTTACACATCTATTGTTCATCACAGCACTATTCACAATAGCCGAGAAGTAGAAGCAACCCAAGTGTCTATTGATGGATGAATGGATAAACAAAATGTGGTACCTACCCACAATGGAGTATTACTCAGCCTTAAAAAGGAAGGAAATTCTGACGGGGCACCCTGTAATCCCAGCACTTTGGGAGGCTGAGGCGGGTGGATTACGAGGTCAGGAGATTGAGACCATCCTGGCTAACACGGTGAAACCCCGTCTCTACTAAAAATACAAAAAAAAAAATTAGCCGGGCATGGTGGCGGGCACCTGTAGTCCCAGCTCCTTGGGAGGCTGAGGCAGGAAAATGGCGTGAACCCAGGAGGCGGAGCTTGCAGTGAGCCGAGATTGCGCCACTGCACCCCAGCCTGGGCGACAGAGCGAGAGACTCCATCTCAAAAAAAAAAAAAAGGAAGAAAACTCTGACACATGCTACAACATGCATGAACTTTGAGGACATGATGCTAAGTGAAATAAGCCAGTCACAAAAGGACAAATACTAGTATTCCATTTATATGAGGCACGAGAGTAATCAAATTCATAGAGACAGAAAGTAGAATGGTGGCTGCCAGGGTCTGTGGGGAGGGATAACGGGAAGTTGTTGTTTAATGGGTATGGAGTTTCAGCTTTGCGAGGTGAAAGTTCTGGAGACTGGTTGCATAACCACATGAATGTACTTCAGTAGCACTACTGAACTCGCAGTGGTGTTACACTTAAGAAAATAGTTATGATGATAAATTTTATGTTTTTTACTACAATGAAAAAAAATCTTCTTAATTCATGTTCACAGTGAAAAAAAAATTACAAAGATAAAGGGAAATGTCTATCTTCCCTCACTTCCATGCCCACTTTCCAGAGAAAACCATTAATAGTCTTCTATGTCCTTTCAAAAGCATTCTGACTCTACAAGCATGTATGTATTTATATGTATACTGACTTTAAGTTCAGCACAGTTGTTTTTTCTTCATATGAAAAATAGCGTCATACTAAACACAGTTCAACTCATGTCTCAGCTTTCCAAATCAATATGTACAGATTTGCCTCATTACTTCTAACAGCTCTATCAGATCCCATTGTATGGCTGTTTCACGATGTATGTAGTCTGTTTTCTACTGATGCACATTTAACAGTTCCCACTTTTTCATAAAAAGTTGCAATGAACATGTCTTGTTCACATATACAAATGTTTTGCCCTGACATATTTATCGTTTTTTTCTTCTGATACCTTTCGTAATGACACAGAGTTAGAATTTAACTGGGTTAAAAGTTATGTGTATTTTTTAACATACTGCTTTTTTGTCTTTCAAGAAATCTGAACCAACTTACTCTCCCACCAACAGTGCGTGACAGCACCCTACACCTTTGTGGATACTAGGTCATCAAACATCTTTAACCCTTGCTAATCTGATGGGTGAAAAATAAATATTATAAACAATTGTCATGTGGTTGTTGACCATGTTTATTTATTTTTTTCTGGGAACACTCTGCTAATAACATCATCCATTTTTTTCTTTTGTAGTGTTCATATTTTTATTATATGTTTATAGGATGTTTTGTAGTAAGGAAATCAATCCTTTGCTAAAGGTGTTGTCATTTGACTTTGTTTTGTTTTTGGTTTTTGCCATGCACAAATTTTCACTTGTGGGATTTTTATGGGACTTTTACCCCCAGAAGGGGCTTTCTCACTGCAGAATTATAAACAGAAACCCAGAAGACAATGGCAGCCTGGCTATCATCACAGGTCCATTTTGCATACTTGTTTTTCTCTGACCTTGGCCCCTGTTGCTTGCCTCTCCCTGAATCCTCCGATCATGAGAGGCACAGAAATGTTCCTGCATCCGGCTCCAGCTTTCTCCATTCTGCCTTTTTAGGAAACTCAATATTTTTCCAACATGTTTCTTAACCTTCTAAAATTTATCCTCTCATTTGATAACCAGGTAAACCTCATGTTCCTCTAAGATTTTGAGGGGATGTACCCCAGTTATGAATCACTGCCTTCTGCATAACCTCCTCAGACAAGATTGCTTTTCAAACTCTCCGAGGTTTGTAATATGAAAATGTGTGCATTTTGCATTTTCCCAATAAAAAATGTACTGAGGTGTTTTTGTTTTTGTTTGAGACAGAGTTTCACTTTTGTTGCCCAAGCTGGAGTGCCATGGTGCGATCTCAGCTCACTGCAACCTCCGCCTCCCAGGTTCAAGCAATTATCCTGCCTCAGCCTCCCGAGTAGGTGGGATTATAGGCGCGTGCCACCACACCTGGCTAATTTTTTGTATTTTTAGTAGAAACGGATTTCACCATGTTAGCCAGGCTAGTCTCGAACTCCTGACCTCAGGTGATCTGCCCACCGTGGCCTCCTAAAGTGCTGGGATTACAGGCATGAGCCATCACGCCTGGCCTTTTTTTTTTTTTTTTTTTTTCCTTTCCGAAGGATATCCCTCTCAGGATTCTGACATGGCTACTACATCAATCTCATCCCGAACCTACCCTGAGGGTTGACAATCACTTTTCAGATAGACATTTTAAAAAAATTGTTTTAGCCAGAATGACATTTAAAAAAGAAGATCTGAAAGGAAAACAAGCTAGAGTCAATTTGTTTTTGTTGTTGTTGCTTTTTATTTCAGTAGCTTTTGGGGTACCAGTGGTTTTGGTTACATGCATGAACTAGTGGTGAAGTCTGAGATTTTAGTGCATCTATCACTTGAGTATACACTGTACACAATATGTAATTGTTATCCCTCACCTCCTCCCATCCTCCCCTTCCAAGTCTCCACAGTCCATCATATCACTGAATGATAGAGGCAATTTATTTTGAGTAATACATCCCTCCTTAAGACAGATTTCAAACTTTGTAACCCCCAACAGAAACTTTTAAAGACTAGGGCAAAGAGACTGAATCTAAAGATTACCTTTCATTCACTTTTTATTTCTGTTCAGAACATTCCCATTCCCGAACTTCTCCTTTCTTTCAGTAGAAATATAGGCGCCTCTCTATTCTTTCAACAATTAATTAAAACTAGGAGACTCTCTGTTTTTTCAGTCTCTTCTTCTCACTCTGAGAAGTTAATGACTACACTTAGAAGAGAAACAGTAGTTGGAGACCAGATCTTGGGTCCCAGGAAGCAGAACGAGCTGGGCCAGGAAGAGCAGCTCAAGGTGCAGCAGTGTGGGGAGCCTTCGAGCCCCACTTCTGCTCACTAGAGTTAATGTGTGCTACTGCCAGGCAGCGACTGCTGACAACTCGCCTGGGGCGCTGCAAATGCTCCCTGCAGGAGGTGAAACTTCAGCATCAAAGAATTAATGAAACATTACATGGATAAGCAGTGAGCTTCCACAAGAAAAGCCGCCCAACACTCAGCTTTCTTGCTAACTCCATACTCAAAGACTGGTTCCCTGGTTCCCTCACTGATGGTGGGACAGTTGAGAGGACAAGGCACCTCTTTCTTTCTAAGAGAGGAAGACTGGCATTCAGAGACATTACCAGACTAGAAAGGCAAAGGTTAGAGCCGTGATTTACACATTCTTCTATTCCTAGTCCCTGGCACTTAGCAGGTCCTCCATAAATGTATGACACATGAATAAACACACAAGTCAACTAACAGACTAGTGTTAAGAGGGAGAAAGAGGCCAGGGTCACACCTGTAATCCCAGCACTTTCGGAGGCCAAGACAGGCGGATCACTTGAGGCCAGGAGTTGGAGACCAGCCTGGCCAGCATGGCAAAACCCAGTATCTACTAAAAATATGAAAATTAGCTGGGTGTGGTGGCACATGCCTGTAATCCCAGCTACTTGGGAGACTGGGGCATGAGAATCGCTTAAGCCTGGCAGGCAGTGGTTGCAAGAGCCGAGATCTCACCACCGCACTCCAGCCTGGGCAACAGACCGAGACTCTGTCTCAAAAAAAAAAAAAAAAAAATTAAAGAAAAACACAGGAGAAAAAGAAATCATGTGGGATATATTGTCAACCTTTAATAAAAAATACTTTGCTAAGTCATCCCCCTACAAGGAAGAAGACAAATACAAAGACACAAAAATAACAAATTTCCCTATTAATGTTTTTGGAAATCAGTAAAATACCAGTTTAGACCTAAATAAATTCAGAGATTTAAATGAATTCTGACATAGGCCAGGTTAAAGTTTACTTGACATTAACCAGTATTGTTACTTTTAGCAAACTGCATGATCTCTCTGAGATCAGTTTCCTTATCTACAAAATAGGAATACTGCATTTTTCAGAGGATGCCATATTGCAAAAAGCCACCTTTATTTATGTGTGTGTTGGCTATACATTGCTACACAACAAATTACCTCCAAAATTCAGCAGCTGAAAACGTTTACTGGCCAGGCGCAGTGGCTCACGCTTGTAATCTCAGCACTTTGGGAGTCCAAGGTAGGAGAATCGCTTGAACCTAGGAGTTTGAGACTAGCCTGGACAACATAGGAAAGCCCTGCTTCTACGAAAAATTAAAAACAATTAGCCAGGCATGGTGACACATACCTGCGGTCCCAACAACTCAGAAGGCTGAGATGGGAGGATTGTTTGAGCCCAGGAGGTCTACAGTGAGCCATGATCATGCCACTGCACTCCAGCCTGGGCAACAGAAGGAGACCCCTGTCTCAAAAAAAAAAAAAAAAATTTATTATCTTATACAATTTCTGAGAGTCAAGAATCTTGGAGTGGCTTAGCTGGACAGCTCTGGCTCAGAGTTTCTGATGAGGTTGCTGTCATCTATAGGCTTGAATGAAGCGGAAGGACTGGATTCTGAGATATTTCATTCACATGGCTATTGGCAGGAAGCCTCAGTTCCTCAGCAAGGAGGTCTCTCCAGGAGGTTGCCTGTGTGTTCTTGTGATATGGCGGCTGAATGATGGGAGGTGCGGGCTGGGTGCAGAAGCCTAGCCTTGAAATGTCTTTTATAAGTAAGCCTTGAAAGTGGTGCATCATCACTTCTGCTGTGTTTTATTGGTCATGCCAACCAACCATGATACAATATGGGAGGGCATGAATATGGAAGGTAGGGTCACTGTAGGCCATCTTAGAGGCTGACTACCACAATCTGTCACTCTAAGAACAAATTAAACCATGACAATGCTTATTGCTTGGAATCATTTTTATATTATATTAACCATGCCTTTTGTTTTCTGATGCTTTGACATCTTCGGGCCATCCTGACCCTGGACTGCCCCTCCCAGAGTTTGCTAATTCCTGGAGATAGCACACAACTTGCCTGGGAACATGTCTTTCATATGCAAACCAACCAATTCAGAGCCCACACCCCCAAGCACCTTTTTATAGGGCTCTCACACTCAGTCCCAATCACCCCAGGGCCAGGTGCCAGACAACTAGGGATAGCACCTAGACCCCAGGGCCCATCAAAATTCAAATTCGTCAATCCCAAACCTGCTTACCTGCTGTCTGGCACACTCCTTTCTGCTGAAACCACAACATAGCCTCTTATCCATGTTTTCACCTGCTCCCTCTGCCTCCAGACCAATCCAGGTGCTTACCCAGGCCCTGCATGGCATACCAGGCCTTCAATTTCTAAGGACCTAAGAGTATAACAAATTTCTTGTGTTTTTTTTTTTTTTTTTGAGACGGAGTCTCGCTGTCGCCCACGTTGGAGGGCAGTGGCCGGATCTCAGCTCACTGCAAGCTCCGCCTCCTGGGTTCCCGCCATTCTCCTGCCTCAGCCTCCCAAGTAGCTGGGACTACAGGCACCCGCCACCTCGCCCGGCTAGTTTTTTGTATTTTTTAGTAGAGACGGGGTTTCACCGTGTTAGCCAGGATGGTCTCGATCTCCTGACCTCGTGATCCGCCCGTCTCGGCCTCCCAAAGTGCGGGGATTACAGGCTTGAGCCACCGCGCCTGGCCCACAAATTTCTTTCTTCATGACAGTCATTTCCCGTGTGCCTTCCCACGGCTGATTAAGACAAATGCCAGTACCTTTGAGATATACGTATTCAAAAAGTGCTTTTGGCCTTTTTCAGATTTTGTTTCTTATCTGACTTAACCTCTAGTTTCACTTTTTTCTATATTGAATCACATGTCCCTGGAAGTTAATCAGCTCCTGTTCAAAGTCAGCAGGAAGCATCTAACAAATCGATTCACATCTCAATGAGTAGTCCTGTGCTCTGCATGAATTGGTTACACTAGGCCTCTCACTACACTAAAACTTCTTCCATTTATTCCAAAGGATGGGTCAATTTCTCCTTTAGTTGCGCCTTGTTTGCTGTTTGAAAGGCAATCTTTTTGCATGAATCTCAGCATTTCAGTAAAACTTCATGTACTAGTGGGTCTCTTTCTTAGTTCCAAAAAACAACTCCTGCTTTGTAAAAAATCACGTTCATTCCTCCAATGGCAAATCTGTGCTTTACTAATATCAAATTAACCCCACTGCTCTGCCTTTCTGAGTACAAAACCACCTTTTATTATAATACCTAATCACAGTATAATCTTTTTGAAGGTATCTTAAAAAGCGCTTACATTGAACATATGTGGTTATCAACAATGCACATTACTCAACAAAAATGATGACAATAGGAAGAGCACACCCAGTTTGCACATCCACAGGCGACGAGAACAGCAATGTTGCAACTGCTGCCTGGCTGACACTGAGAAGACACCAACTTTAAGATACACTCCAGTTTCAAAAACTGCATCTCAAAATTCATGAAATGCAAATACTTTCCTATATAAGGTACTTGGCATAGCATCTGGCCCATAGTAAGTAAGCTTTTAATAAATGTTAGCCATCAACAACACATCAATAACAAACCTTCGGCAAACAAAGCTCCCTTTAACCAATGTGTCTGGTGGCAAGGCAAAGCAGGTTAGAGGTGTTCTGGTCTCCTCAGACTTGGGTATGCAGGGGCAGAGGTGATACATGGCAAGAGAATGGCACCACCTCAATTGCCATGGGTGGGCAGGGGTTGGGCCTAGAGAAGCGGCAAGCTTATGTCAGTTGGTCACTAGGAAATGAAGAGGTACAAAGCGGGCTGGGAGTAGACTGTGACACTAAAGAGGCAGGAGACCGTCCCAAACAGGCCAAGAGATTTACAGTGAAGGAAGAAGGCAGGGTGCATTTTACTGAGCACTTATTATATCAAGAGCTTTAATTAGTACTCATTTAGTGCTCATATCAATCCTGAAAAGTAGAAATTATCCCCATTTTACAGAGGAGAAACAGACTCACTAAAATTCTTTGCATCAAGCCCAGGGGTACATCATAGGTGACAGAGCCAGGGTTTGCACCAGGCTTCACATGAAACTTATTCCCATAATTCTATCAGGCACTATGGATAAAGAATCCAAGTCCTACTAAGTATCTCCCTGCCTCCTACACTGGTAATCAAACGTTGCCTGATGGAGAGAGACTTCAGAATTTTTTTTTCCAAACAGAGGGTTATAGCTATAAAGGATATATACTGAGCAGATAAATGCTGTAAACAAAATTGCCCTGTGGAACATCAAAATCACTTAATATGCTCAATTGCTTTCAAAGCATGTATTGCAGAGAACCATTATGCTGATTACCAATAATTATAATCTACTCATTAAGGAAAGTCCTAAGGGCTTCCACAAAGGAACACTTCATGACTGAGTTTAAGTTACTCTGTGTACTTGAAAATAATGAAGCTACCATTCTTTTAAAAATTATCTAATTTAGGTTTTTCACTCATTTATACTGTGCTTCTCTGCAAGGGCTCCAAATGAAAGAGGTTTTGCTACCCTTAAATGGAGCCCTTCTCTCAAGGTCCAGAGCAGCTTGGCACTGATAGCTGACATGTCAGCTCCCTGCCAAGCAGGGATGGGAGGAGAGAGGTTCAGGGAAGAATCTGGATCTGAAAGTCTGTCCCTGCTTTGCTTAACATTTTGGTTCCAAAGAACTTATTTCTCCAGATTCTTGAGATCCATCAGACACTTGTGAAGAGAAGACACTGGAATTGACTAAGAACTGCCTTAAATCCTTTAGGAATAAAACTAATATACAAAAAAACAAAGGCATTGATAACTTAATATGGGCCAAGTACTCCGTGAAGTGAGTGCTTCCCCTCTACTCTCCTTCAGCTGTTGGAGTGCCCCAGTGCCTTGGATCCTCACCTCTTTTACTCTATATATTCCATTCCCATGGTTTTAAATTCTAACTGTATGTTGATGTCTTTTAACATTATAACTCCAGACCTGACTCCTTTCTTGAGCTCCAAATTGATGCATCCCATGACTTAAAACATTCTCATCTGGATATCTAATAGGCATTTCAAAACTAGTATGTCTAAAAAAAAACACATTTCCACCCACCCCAACCCCACCCTACCAACCTGTCTTTCCTCCAAGACTTCTCATATAGCTTCAACATCTATCCATTTATTTGACCCCAAAACTTAGGAATTATTCTCAATTTCTCTTTTTTCCATCCCCCTCTGTTCTGTCCATCTCCCACATATCCAACTTCACTCTAGGGATGTCCCCTGAGCAGTCTAAACCAATCACGATAGTCCCATACTCTTTGCTAGAGACCAGAATCCTAGGCCAAAACTAGTCTGCATGGAATGTCATGTGTCTTAATTCAGGTCAGTGGTACAATGAGGTAAAGATTTCCGGGAATATTTCTTTTTTGAGGATGTCAGTGAAGAAACACGTATCCCACATTTCCACTATCCAGTGCCCTATGAACATACTCAAAAAGAATCTACCTTAGGATGAAGCTGATTTTCTGGATGGCAGAAGGGAAGAGGAGGGAAAGAACCTGGCTCACAGATGACATGGCTGATTACCTAGAGCAGGGGTCCCTGACCCCTGGGCCATGGACCAATACCTGTCCATGGACTGTTAGGAAGCAGGCCGCACAGCAGGAGGTGAGTGGTGGGCAAGTGAGTGAAGCTTCATCTGTATTCACAGCGGCTCGCGTTACTACCTGATCAGATTAGCGGTGGCATTCATTAGATTCTCATAAGAGCGCGAACCCTATTGTGAACTGTGCATGCAAGGGATCTGGGTTGCGTGCTCCTTATGAGAATCTAATGCCTGATGATCTGCCACTGTTTCCCAACACCCCCAGATGGGAATGTCTAGTTACAGGAAAACAAGTTCAGGGTTCCCACTGATTCTACATTATGGTGAGCTGTATAATTGTTTCATTATATATTACAGTGTAATAATAATAGAAACATGGTGCACAATAAATGTAATGCACTTGAATCACCCCAAACCATTCCCCTGTGCCCAACCTGTGGAAAAACTGTCTTCCATAAAACCAGTTCCTTGTGCCAAAAATGTTGGGGACTGCTGACCTAGAGCATACAACCCTGAAATTCACTGTACATGTGGATTTCCAATTCTGTGAGACAATAAATTTCCTTATTGTTGAAGCCAGAAATTTTGGGTTTTCTGGTTTTGCAGTTGAAAGCAACTTAATAGATGCAAACAAGGGGAAGCCAACAAAGGGGACCAAGAAGCAACAATCAATAAGGCAGAAAAAAAAAAACATATACTGTCCTAGAAGCAAGAGAACCAAGTATTTCTTGCTATAGAGACAAATCAACTATGTCCAATATTGGGAGGTTGAGGAAAAGAAGGACTAGAGGTGACCACTGTATTGGCAACATGAAATCACTGGTGACCTGGACAACTGTAGTTTCAGAGGAATGGTGGGGACAGAAACTTCTCTGGAGTGGGTTGAGGAAATGGGCCATAGGGAAGTGAAATCATTTAATTTAGACAACTCTTGAAGTTTTGCTATGAAGGGTAGCAGAGAAATGAGCAGTAATAAAGGAGAATAAGGGGTCAAAGCAGGACTTTTTAAAGACAAAAAATCTTCCAATAACAAAAATGATTTATCAAGAGAAATATGATGCAAGATAGAGAAAATAATTGCAGGAACAAAGACCAGAGTCTTTTGAAAAGCCACAAGGAGACAGGATCCCGTGGACAGGTAGAGGGGCTTGCCTTTTAGAGAAGCAGTGATTATTCCATTTGCTGCAACAGGAGGTAAGGCAGGGAACAAGTACAGATGCAAGCCATAGCTAACATGGTAAAGAAAGGGGAGTTCCCACCTGATTCTTTCAATTTCTGCCAAGTGGCAAGATGACCAGCTGAGATATTGGAGAAGTTTTTTAATGTGTTTTTAATAAAAAGGGTGTCACTCTGTTGCCCAGGCTGGAGTACAGTGAGGCTCACTGGAACCTTGAATTCCTGGGTTCAAGCAATCCTTGTACCTCGGCCTCCCAAAGCACTAGGATTATAGGCCTGAGCCACCAAGCCTGGCCTACTGAAGGAGGGGTTTTGAAGTGAGAGGCAAAGGTGCAAAACAGCAATTTCAGAGAGTTGGAAAGTAAACAAATAAGGAAAGTCTTACAACGCTGAAAGGATTGCTCAGCAATCTTGAGTGCCCATTTTAAGTCTGCAGTCATGAATTTAAGAATAGACATGATTTTTCTGCAGTTATTTTCAGCTGTTCAGAGACAGAAATGTAGGGAGTTGAGAGTTTTCAAAATCTGCATGAAGGAGGCAGAACAGCAAGGAAGTTAAGGGAGTGATTATGGCGTTAGATCGTGCAACCTAGCCTGAATAAGGAAAGAAGAGAGGATCTGAGGGGAGACAACAGCTATGAAGATGCTGATATCCCAGCAAAGGCTAGTGGTCCACCAAAACTCATTCTCTTTTCTTCTGAATGCAAGAGTACACAAAACACAGCTGGCCAGGCACACTTCACTTCCTAAGCTCCCTTGCTTGTTAAGTGGCCATATGGTGAGGACCTCTTCAGTGGAACATGAAGGGGAGTGATGTGTGGTCCTAATGGAGAGTCTCCTCCACACTCATCCTCTCCCTATTTCAATTCAGGACAATGCCACAGTGAATGGCAAAGAAACAAGATGGAAGACACTTGGGTCCTTCGGGCTGTGTGTGGCAGAACCACTCACTGACTCTGAACATCTGCCTTGCACTGTGACCTGAGAGAGAGGGAAAAAAAAAAACTCCTCTCTTGTTTAATCACTGCATTGTGGGGTCTTTTAGCTAAAGCAGTTTAACCTTACCCTAACCTGGGTCAGGGATTGAAGGTTTCAGTGGGGTCTAAGATCCTCTGCAGTGGAAGTAGTAAAGAGAATAAGGTGAAAAGCTAAAAGGGAGTGGTCAGAGTGGGGTGTATGGATTATGAAATTGAAACTTTAGAGGTGGGCAGTTAGAGGTGATAAAAAGATCTAAGATAGGACCAATGGAATGTATGACTAAGGTGGAAGAAAGTGCAAATAAAGTTTCAGAAAAGATAGGAGACTGGCCTAGAATCACACATGAATGAGCAGAAGGGCCCAGATTCCCAATGAGACCTAAATGACTTCACACTCCATGCCCTTTCCACTCTGCCAGGTCCTCAGGTTCAATCAAACCACCTGGTTCAAAGAAAAAGCTGCAGGTAAAGTGTTTCTATGAAGAAAAGTTAGTTTGGCCCCACGAACATGTAACACAACTTCTCCTGGGTAATGGGTAGTACACTACAAGAACACAATTACAGCCAGTGCCTAACTTAATAATGGCTCAACTCAGGATTCACTGACTTACAAGACTGCAAAAGCAATACACATTGAGTCAAGTCCTTAAGATGGGGTTATGTCCAGGTAAACCCATCATCAGATATCTTCAACTTACAATGGGTTTACCTGGACATAACTCCCTTGTAAGTTGAGGAGCAACTGTTTGGTTGGTTTTTTTTGTTTTTGTTTTTGTTTTTTCGAGATGGAGTCTCGCTCTGTCCCCCAGACTGGCTGGAGTGCAGTGGTGCAATCTCGGCTCACTCAAGCCCCACCTCCCGGGTTCACGCCATTCTCCTGCCTCAGCCTCCTGAGTAGCTGGGACTATAAGCACCTGCCACCACGCCCGGCTAATTTTTTGTATTTATAGTAGAGGCGGGGTTTCACCGTGTTAGCCAGGATGGTCTTGATCTCCTGACCTCATGATCCACCCGCCTCGGCCTCCCAAAGTGCTGGGATTACAGGTGTGAGCCACCACACCTGGCCAAGCATCTATATTGTTAATACATAATTAGAATCATCATGCTTTGCAACCCTGTATTTTTCATGATCTATGAAGTATTTCATCCATCCAGGGGCCCAGTGGCAGCATTCACACCCTCCTGTTCTCCTTTGGATGACCACCACTGACTCACCTGGCCTCTCCCTCTAGTCTCTATTCCCTCCAAGCCATCTTCTAGACTGCTGGAAGTTACCTTGTGAAATTCGTATTATGCCTTCCACTACATAAAACCCTAGCAACCTGCACAAGACCTCTCTTTCCAATATCCCCTTAGTCTACCTGTTCAGTCACATTTCCCCCGTCTCCCTCGCCCCAGTGTACGCTGCAGCTGTATTCGCTTATTTACCATGTTCATACTTCCATGCCTTTGTATATGCTGGGGCTCTCCTTGAAACGTCTTCAACCCTTGGTCATACAATACACTCCCACTGATCCAACTCCAGTGCTCTTCCCCAGTATATTTTTCTTTTTCTGCCCTTCCTTCATCTCTCTCCACTGTCCCTAGGGAAACACAATTAGAGCTATTATTGTACTGTATTATAATAATCTGTCTATCTCTCTCCTCATCCTTGGCATCCTGACACAGTTTCCACTTGAATCATAGTAGGTGCTCAAATCCTGCACTGAATGCTGAATGAGACTGAATTCAGCTGTTCCACTTTGATCCCATTGAAATTAGACGAACTGTTTTTGGTGGGACTCAGGATTTCATATCACATTTCTTATTTTCCCAAAGAAAGTCAGTCTGAATGGCAGAGGAAATACAGGGTTCAGCTCTTTGCATCCATGGCCCTTTCACAGTCTGCTCTGGAACCCAACATTTCAAAGCTACCTTCAAAGTCAGATGTTACTAAACAAGGCTACTACACTACTGATGGATACATTATGCAGATGAAACATAAACAGGCTGGCAAGAGTTGAGAATGTGACAGAGGATGTGGCTAGGGTCACCAGGTGTTTGTGGGATGGCTGTGATGGCTCAGCCATCCAGGAACAGCCAGTCTGGTCTCTGTAGGGACACCTGCGGCTTGCCAGCTCCCACTACCCAAATTACAGTACGTGCTACACAGTATTTGCTTCTGCCATGGCCAAGGAGAGCTGCTCACTCTTCCACCTGCATGACACAGATGGTACAGATGGGAGCATGCTTCCACATGAGGATGTGCAATTACACCCAGTTCCTCCAGCTGTGACAATTACTAAGAGAAAACCCGAGGGAAGGAAACAATCCTGGCAGATAACTGTCTTCCCTGCTGGCGCTTACCACTTAGTTCTCCCAGGAACAGCTGCTGCATCTATGGCCTCCCATCTCTTTTACAGTCCTTCCTGGAACCCAAGTACTTGAAAAGCATTGGGTATGATAGGAACATAAAGCAGTCATCGAAGCATATATATTTAAGTATGAAAATACCATGGCTTTATTTTTCTCTTAAAAAGATAGTCGTGCTTATGGGTTAAATGGAAAGGATGTACATCGTTCTCATGAGTAAACAAGATTTAACTGCTTTCAGATGCAAACCATAATGCCAAAGAAGTGACACGAAGGGGGTAAAAGTCTAATGCTTTCATCTTCACGGCAATCAAATGCAAAGTAAAGCAAAAATGAAATGGACTTACTTAATGCTGGGCATTCCCACAGGGAAAATGTAAGAGGATATTATATCAATCAGTAGCAGTATTGTATACAATTTAAAAATTCCTTTAGGTTGAGCCACCCTCACTCTTCTCTCTGGCTCTCTCCCATCTGAGGTATAGCAGGCTGGAACTAACAGAGCTAGTAGTCAGGAGTTTTTGCTTTGGAGTCCACTGAGGTAAGTGGGTGGCAAAGTCTTGGAAGACCAGATAACTTGGCTCTGGTGAGGCACCTACGTGCAGCAGTGTCGCATATGGAAGTTGACGACATACTCAGCATTAGTCCTCTGCACAGAAATAGCAAAAGGCTCAAAAGGGTGAAAGGTGAAGGCAACAAGGCGTCGCACTGTGTGGTTGATGGGGCGGCCCAATAACCCCGCCTGGATCTCAAACTTGAGCAGGCCTGAGTCCCGGGCATAGAACCTAAAAAGAACAAGGACAGAGACAGAGAAAGAGGGGAAGTATTGATATTCACCATCAAACAGAAATCTAGACAGCAGGGGAATGTGACAAGTCATTATTTTACCTTATTCATGAAATCTCCTCTTATATCAGCCCCAGGTTATCAGAACTATAAAATCACCTTGGTATGATCAGCTCATTTAGTGAAGAGTGATTATAAATTTTACTATGTTGCACTGAGTCACTGGTCATTTCTCTTTCCTGAGATGACTCAGTTTTACAGTCCTAATTATAGCCTCTCCGCTTCCAGACGCTCCTGCCTCAAGATTGTCTAGGCCAGGGCTAAAAATGAAATGAAAGCCACGTGTGTAATTTTAAATTTTCAGGTAGCCATACTGAAAAAAATAAAAATAAAAAGAGGAAATTTAAATAATACATTTTATTTACTCTAATATATCCAAAATATTGTAATTTCAACCTATAATCAATATGAAACTATTAGTGAGATATTTCTCTTTTTTTTTTTTTGGAAATCTGGTGTGTATTTGACACTTGAGCACATCTCAACTTGAACTAGCCACATTTTAAGTGCTCAATAGCCACATGTGGCTAGTGGCTACCATATTGGACAGTGTGGATCTAGGCTCACCTTTGAGTTTTTCATATTTAAGAATAAATTCTTTTAAAAGGTTCTTCTTTCTCATGCTCAGAAACAAAATACTAAGTAGTGTTTAATTTTTCATCTAATATGTGAGACTAAAGATGCTTCCATCCATCCTAGTATTTAAATGCCTTTACCATATGCAAAATAAATGCCCTATGGTTTGGAGAACTACTGATGATTAGTGAGTGGAGGCTGAATGGCTGAGGCAGGTGGGGGTGGGGTGGCAGGGAGGATTCTAGAAAATAAAAAGCCCTGAATTAAAGAGTCCTATAATCTCCTTTTGGAAATGCAATATATAAGCAGACCTAAAGATATTTATACCTTTTGACTCAATAATCCCATATCCAAGAATTTATATCCTCAGAATTTGATTTAAATGAAGTAACTAGTACATGAATAAAGATGACTGCTATGGCATTTGTTTTAATGTAAAAATATAGAAAGAGAATAAATGCTCAGTGATGGGGGAATAGTTAAATAAATCATGGTACGTCTATTTGATAGAATACACCATCATTAGGACTATAATTGTGAGGACTATGTATAATAACAACATGAAATAATGTTTATAAAATAAAAACAGACTACAAAAAATGATGTTGTGATTACAAGTGTGTAAATGTAAATATGCACACTGACAAAGACTAGACTGGATTATACAGTAAAGACATTGGAGGAATGGTATTCTGTCTTCAAATGCCCTTAATATCCTTATATTTCTCATTTTAAATTAAAAATATAAAGAATTATAAGAGAAACCCCTTCATTCAGGAGCAATAGCATTTCCAAATTTTAGATTCATCTTCTCCAATCAGAAAAGTAGGAAAGTCAGAAAGGAGAGAGAAATGTATCTCATGGTACTTGACTCGTATTAGATGAGGCCCATCTTTTTTATGTGTAAAAAACACACAGCCCTACTCCCAAAATCCCCAAACACAAAGGGATTGTAATTTAAAGTGGGTTGTTTGAGTTTCTAAATCTCACTCCCACTTTACAGGACATATGGGTAAATAAGAAATATAGTAAATACTATCCCAGGGATGCAATGAGCAAAATCTAGAATTTGGAGAACACTAGAGGAAAAACAACCTAATTTCCTCAATAATTTCATTGCAAGAAAATAAAAGGGGGAAGAAGAACCTACAGAATAAAAATGACTGGGCCAGGCACAGTGGCTCATGCCTGTAATCCCAGCACTTTGGGAGGCTGAGGTGGGTGGATCACCTGAGGTCAAGATTTCAAGGCCAGCCTGGCCAACATGGTGAAACCCCATCTCTACAAAAATACAAAAATTAGCCAGGTGTGGTGGCAGGCGCCTGTAATTCCAGCTACTTGGGAGGCTGAGGCAGCAGAACTGCTTGATCCCGGGAGGCAGAGGTTGCAGTGAGTTGAGATCGTGCACTCCAGCCTGGGCAACAGACAGAGACTCCGTCTCAAAAAAAAAAAAAAAAAAAAGACTGAAGGGACCAAATGCAATGCATGAACCTTGTATGGATCTGATGCAAACAAATTAACCATAAAAAGAATATCTGTAAGACAACAGGGATATATAAAAACTGACTAGATGTTTGAAGATATTAAAGATTTTTTGTTAATTTTTTAGAGATGGGGTAATAGTGTTACTTGTTTTGCTAGGATAACTTGGATTTCCTTTAAAAATAACCTCAGACAGTGGTGGGAAGGGGAGGGAGCAGTGGTGGTGATGGAAATAGGTGAGACAGGAGCAGTCACGAGCTGGTAACTGTTCAAGTGGGTGATGAGTACATGAAGGTTTATTACGCTCTTCTACTTTTTGTATATGTTTTTCCATATATAACTTTCCATAGTAAATAAAAATATTAACTAGTTTTTGGAACTTGACTCTAATTTCCCAAAGGAAATATTATAAATGGTGATTAATTATACAGAATATGTCACACAGGCCCATTTAATACACAAGGAGGCTGGATGATGAAATATATCTATCATAAAGATCTAACTACCACTGTTTCTATGTGACAAAGACCTTCCAAGCTCCAGCCTAGAGCTCCAGGAACACACCCACCTTGAGGTAACTCCACTAGTGACAGTAATTCCAGCTCCTCCCGCTAATACTATTACAGCACACAGAACAGGCTCCATGTATGGAGAGACAGATGGGTCTGTGAACTAGACTTCTGTGAGGAAAGAATTTCTTGTAAGACGTCAGTTTCAAAGTTCTAACAATAACACAGCAGTCTACATTCCAAAATTCCTCCAAGTGAGGAAGCATGAGTTTCTTCTAAATCTGTCAGCAGTTCCCCAAATTGTCTCTGCTACTTTTCCTATTAGGTAACATAGCAGGATAAAATCTGTGTTAGATACATAATTATAAAGTCTCAATGACAAAAACTATTATGGAATCGTATTAGATTATTAAATGGGAAAGTACAGCTTCCTACCCTGGATACCTTTAAAAGAGGACAACACTTATCTGAATTAGATGTTCTGATGAGAAGCAAAGAGTAGGAATAATTTATGAGACTAGTACCTAAATGATCGTAGCACTCACTGCATTATAGAAATAGCCTGCCTTTCAACCTTACCCATGAGTACGAGTGGAGACAGTCACAATCAAATGATGTCCAGAAGAAGAGAAAAGAAAGCAGGCCATCTTCAGCCCTTGAGCAGTTTGTAGCTATAGCAGTGACACTGTACCTGATTGGGTGATCTCCACAAGTCTTGGGCCGCTCCATGACAGATACCCACTTGTCATCATAACTGAAGAGAGACAAATCCAGATAGGGGCTACCGCTGTAAGACTGAGCACTGATGGGGAGCTGACCCAGCAGCCGGCGTACCGCCTCTGTGTGCCCTCCATACTTGGCATTTATAATAGTGTCTTTGAACCTAAACAAAAGGGCCGGTGAGGAAGGCTTTGTTAGTGAGTACACAAAGCTGTCCTGGATTTTAAATTGACAAATATATATCTAAGAACAACTCATTCTTTAAATACAAATTAAAACCTAGGTAATGAATTAAGACAGAACTCTCTCTCACACATTACAAGTCTGGCCAGCTACAAATACTTTTAAAAAGCAAAACATATAACTAAAAATGGAAAACAACAAATTACTTTAGAAATGTGTTTGGGTTTTGGGTTTTTTTTATTTTGAGACAGGGTCTCGCTTTGTTGCCCAGGCGGGAGTACAGTGGTGTGATCTCAGCTCACTGCAGCCTTGACCTCCCCGGCTGAAGTGTTCCTCCCACCTCAGCCCCCAGAGTAGTTGGGACTACAGGCACATGCCACCACGCCCAGCTAATTTTTGTATTTTTTATAGAGATGGAATTTCGCTTGTTGCTCAGGCTGGCCTTGAACTCCTGGGTTCAACTGATCTGCCCACCTTAGCCTCCTAAAATGCTAGGATTACCGACATGAGCCACCACACCCGGCCCTACTTTAGAAGTTAACAAAGACTCTACAAACAAGTTTGAAATGAGTATAACTAGTTTATGACAACTATTTCTACTCTTTTCTAATAACAGTTCAACTGGGTTTGAAAAAGGTCAAGAACTTACTTTCCCCAAATAATTGCCTTAGACTGAATTAGGAAGGAGTTATAGAGAACAGAAGCAGCCTTTGACTCTTCTTGGGATCACCCACTTCCAGCAAGCCTTTCACAAATAAATTACCCATTCTTTGTTTAAATAAAATTTGGAAACTAGCTACTTATACTCCTGCAGAAATACCAGTATCTAGAAGAACAGTAACAGACATAGAGAGTCATATATCTCACTTATCTTTGAAAAGAATGACAAAGCAGTTATTTCTCATGACTGTAACAAATGCTAAGTTTTATTTTATTTTTTTTAGAGACAGGTTCTGGCTGTGTTGCCCAGGCTGGAGGGCAGTAGCACAACCTCAGCTCACTGCTACCCCCACCTCTCCTGGGCTCAAGCAATCCTCCCACCTCAGCTTCCCAAGTAGCCAGGAACACAGGTGCGTGCCACCACACCCAGCTAACTTTTTTTTTTCGTAGAGACAGGGTCTCGCCATGTTGCCCAGATTGGTCTTCAACTCCTGGCCTCAAGCAATCCATCTGCCTCAGCCTTCCAAAGTGCTGGGATTACAAGCGTGTGCCACCGTGCCTGGCCACAAAACTAAATTTAATACTCTTTGACAAGTACTTCTATTCTTCTGGAAATCTGCCCTAAGGAATCACTCCTACATGCAGAAAAATCTCTGTGCACATTCATACAGCACTGTTTATAGAGGAAGAAAAAATAAAAAGCTAATGGAAAACTACCATTTTCAAAGATTACATGGTAACGGGAAATGTTTATCACATCTGTAAATAAAAGAAGTAGGATACAATACTGTCTATGTAATATGGCTAAAAACACAAAGAAAACAAAAACTCACACTTAAAGCGAAGACTGGCAGAAACACATTAAAATGTTAATAGTCGTATAATGACATTTTGAAGTTTTTCCTTATTTTTCACTTTCCTACACCTTCGTAGAAAGAATATCAACTGTCTATCAGTATATATATATTTTAAACCTCTATATTCAAGCATATCATACGGTTCAACAATCAAGGGGATATAAATTATTTTTAGTCTGGGAGAAAAGTATAATATCTCATCCCTGAAACAAATGGAATAAAAAAACTTCAGCGTTCCTAACTTTCATGAGACTAGAAAGATTAATTAGTTGAGGGTAATTTTTATTTTCACTATTAACCTACGGTATTAGGTGGACATGAACACTTTTCCGCTCCCCCTAAAGAAAGCCTAGCAAGCAACACTGCTTTTCCATTACTCCTCCTGACAGTAATTTTCACAGCCTCAGTATAAATCATAAAAATAAATCTTGGGCCAAATAGAGCTTATTTCTTCCCTTTCATTTGAGCTGAAATCAAAGATCCTGGGCACTTTGGTTTTCAGCAAAGATCTGGCACCATCTCATCTACACCTTAGCCCTGCCTGACTCACTGACTCGCTGGCTTTCAAAGGTAAAATGATGGGGGCTGGTTCACAGCTTTGTGATGACCACAAATCAAAGCATCTGTGATAATCTACAGGTTGAAGCAGTTCCTCTTCCTCTGTAGCACCCACCACCTCCACTCTCCATGCTCCCCACTGATTAAAAGCAGTCACTCCCTTTGATGTCTTCACACTTTAGCTCCTGCCTCAGCGTCACTCTGTCCCGCCATACCTCCCTTAATTCTCGGTAATTTCAAAATCCTCAGAGATGTTCTTTACAGCACCATAGCCTCCTACTAGTTCCTTGACCTCCTCTCAACCTCAACTGCTTATTCCACAGTCACACCCTCAACCTCACCATTACCAACGACTGCAAACCCTCTCTAGTCACAGGGTAGACCGTCACGCTCTCCAACCATCTTTTCTCCCATCTTCCTGGCTCACTCCCTCTATTCGTCCCAACTTCAGCAATCCTTCAACCCCTACAGGACCTATAATCCACTGATTCTATCAACTTCTTGCCATCCTACACTCTCATCATATCCTCTCTTCCTTCCTTCCACATAAGATGAAATCACTAAATAATCCATTGCACACATCCTCAACAATCTTAAATTATCTTATGGTACTTGCTTAGAAAAACTACAACCTCCAGTTAAGCTCAACTTTGCCTATTCCTTGCCTGTACTACTTGGTTTTCTCCATGGCTGTAGAAAAATATACAATGCTCACTTTAAACTTATGGCCATGAACTTTATGTAGGCTCTTAATGCTGCAGGGCACTCGTATTACATTTCCATAGTCCTTCCAGACTCCCACGCTCTTCCACGACTGTTTCATCTCCCCTCTTCCATGCTGACTCTTAGCTAATGGCATCACTTACTTTGTTACTGACAAATGGAAGTTAGCAGAAGATAACTTTTTTAAAGCTCCCATCAGCACATCTACCCAACATTTGTACATATATAACTTTCTGTGCTCCCATGCAAGGCAAATCCATCTGCCAGTGCACTAGAACCCAGCCCCTCTCATACACTTAAGCAGTTCTTCCACTTTCCTAAACTGTTTCCCCTTCTCTACAGGATCAGTCCCATCTGTATGCAAACATGCCATTTTTCCCTCATCTAAAAAATAACAAAAACAAAATCTAACACCACCTACCTCTCCAGCTAATGCACCACTTTTCAGCTCCCATTGTAATAAAACTCCTCAAAACACTGTTCCATACTGTCCAACTTTTCTCCTCCCATTCTTTCTTAAACCCACCCTGAAGAGGCTTTCACCCCTACCATCTTACTCAAACCTACTCTTGTCAAGGTTACCAATGACCTCGATGCTGCTAACTCCAATAAGTTAATTTTCAGTCCCTATTGTACTGAAAATTGTCAGGTGGCTGTGACACAGCTAACACTCCTTTGAGAAACTATGAGACACCTCAACTTACAGAACTTTTGATCCTCTCCCCTAAACCTGCTCTACCCACAGGTTTACAGTTTAATGGCAACTCTCTCTTGCAAGTTGTTCAATCCAAAAATGTTAGAATTATCTTTGACTTTGTTCTTTCATAGCCCACAGACCATCCTCCATTAATCCACTGGGCTCTAACCTTCAAAATACATTGAGAATATAATTACTTACTATTCCCAATGCTACCACCCTGATCCAAGCCACCACCATTAAACAACAAATAATCACAGAGGACTTGGTATGTGCCAGACACTCTTCTAGGTGCTTAGGATACATTAGTGGACAGTAAAGAACTTAAATCCTAGTGGCAGGAAACAGAATGCCATAGTTATACTTACTGGATCACTGCAAAAGTCTCTTAACTGGTATCCCTGCTGCCACCCTATCTGCCTACATTCTCATCTTAACAGAACAGCCAGAGTGACTCTGTTAAAACATAAGTGAGACCATGTCATTCCTCTGCTCAAACATGACACAATCTACCTCATCTATAGTTAAAGCCAAGACTATAGAATGGCCCTATGTATCCGCCTACCTCCCCACCCCAAATCAGGTCTCTGATCCTATTTCCAACTACTCTGCCCCTTGCTCACTCCGGTCCAGCCACCCTGGCCTTCTTGCTGTCCCTCAAATGCATCAGATCCACCTCAGGGCCTTTAGATATGCTATTCCTTTTGCTGGGTATATTCTTCTTCCTGCTATCCACATGGCTTGCCCCCTGACTTCCTTCAAAAGCTTTCTCAACCACCACCTTCTCAGTGAAGCCTATGCCAACAACTCTACTAGGAAAACTGACAATCTCTTCTTAATATACTCAAACTTACCAGTATTCTAACAATTTTTTTTTTCCTTGGACACATTCTTCTTGGACTCCTCCACTCTCGTGCTTCCAAATGGTCTGACAGGTGGACAGTCATTCTGCAAATTCCCTTTATCATTATCCTCAGGACTCTCTTTGCCTCTCTCCAGTGTCAGACTATTTCCTACATACCATTCTTTTATGGTCTATTGAAGTACATCTCCATAGGCTTCCTTAGAAAAGGTACATGAGAGGTAATCTTTTCAGACTTCACAGGTTTGAAAATGTCTCTATTCCACTCTATTATTTGGATATAGAATTCTAAATTGTGGCCAGGCATGGTGGCTCACGCCTATAATCCCAGCTCTCAGGGAGGCAGAGGCGGGAGGATAGCCTGAGCACAGGAGTTCGAGACCTGCCGGGGTAACATAGCGAGACCCCGTTCTCCACAAAAAGGAAAAAAAAAAAAAAAAAAAAGACAGAATTCTAAATTGCAAATCACCCTTTTCATAGACTTCTGAGGGCCTGATTTTAATGACTTCAAGCTTTCGGTATTATTGATAAGTCTGATGTCATTATGATGACATTGTTTTTACACGTGAAATGTATGTTCTTTCTCAAAGTTTTCACAATGTTCTCTTCATCCCCAATGTTCCAAAATTTCATGATGATATGCCTCTCAGTGTGGGTCTTTTTCATTGACTATACTGGATACTAGATGAATCCAGTGGTGCACTGATAAAGGTTTAATTTTTCTCAGGGGAAAAAAGCCATGATTTGTAGTGCTTGCTGATTTCTGTGGTGTAAATCTTCCTGCCAAGGTACCAATGTGACATTACTCAATGTGCAGTTGCCAAGAGAAGAGCAGTAGCACCTTATTATATAGTATTTACACCATATAGATAAAATAGATGAAAAAACCACAAGAGCCTAAGTAACAGTAAAATAGGAAATAATTTGGAAATAATTTTTAATAACGACCTTGTTTAACAATCAGCTTGCAAAAATTCCTGAAAGTTTAACAGTCAGATCTCATGAGCCAGTACAAGCCAGCTCCAGCACTGGATGGTCCTGCCAATCTAAAAATTTATGTTCTTCAGTCCTGGGAAACTATCCCATTATTTCTCCACTTTAGGTTCTCCACTGCTCCTTCAGGAATTAGCCAGATATTTGACCTCCTAGGCAGATACTCTGGTTTTTTTTTTTAATGTTTCTCTTCTATGTCCCTTCTCTTATCAATTTACTCTACTTTCTTGGAGAGTTCCTCCACCACATCTAACAAATTTTAAATTTCCAAAAGTTTCTCATTGTTCTAGGAATGTTCCCGTTTTTGCTTGGTTTGTTCGTTTATTTTTGAGACGGAGTCTCACTCTGTCGCCCAGGCTGGAGTGCAGTGGCGCAAACTCGGCTCACTGCAAGCTCCGCCTCCTGGGTTCACGCCATTCTCCTGCCTCAGCCTCCCGAGTAGCTGGGACTACAGGTGCCTGCCATCATGCCTGGCTAATTTTTTTTGTATTTTTTTCTTTTAGTAGAGACAGGGTTTCACCGTGTTAGCCAGGATGGTCTCAATCTCCTGACCTCATGACCCGCCTGCCTCGGCCTCCCAAAGTGCTGGGATTACAGGCGTGAGCCACCCTGCCCAGCTAGAATGTTCCTGTTTTTATACTTTAAATTGTTTCAGTGAATGTAACATTGTTTTCTTTTTTTTTTTTGAGATAGGGTCTTACTTTGTCACCCACTGTGGAATGCAGTAGCTTGATCTCAGTTCACTGCAACCTCCGCCTCCCAGGTTCAAGCAATCTTCCTGCCTCAGCCCCTCCAAGTAGCTGGGATGACAGGTGCATGCCACCAAACTCAGCTAATTTTTTTGCTTTTTGGGAGACCAGTCATGTTCCCCAGGCTGGTCTTGAACTCCTGAGCTCAAGCAATCAGTCCACGCCAACCTCCCACAGTGCTAGGATTAAAGGCATAAGCCACCATGCCAGGCGTGTTTCCTTACTCTTTATTCTTTATTCTGTTTGTTTTGTGTTGGTGTCTTTTAGAATAAAGGCTTTCCTTAAATGACTCATGATCCTTGGTGTCTATTTTTATTCTTGAACATTTATTTTGACCTATAAGGGTCCCAATTTCATTGATTTTTACCAAAAGATTACTGGGAAAAGATTACTATAAAATTTAGCATTTAGAACCATGTGTTCACAAGAAGTAAAAAAAAAATTTCAATTTACATATACATTGTATTTTCAATGTAGCAAAGTATGATTAGTGGTCAACAAAATATGTTAGCATACAATTGGGTTGGGGACATAGAATAGACATACAAACTTGAGAATCAGAAGAAGCAATGTAAAATTCCCAATTATGGGTATAATTCGCCATGAATTTTTCATATAAAATACTTGAATACCAAATTACTATGGTAATTAGCATCCTTTTGTTATATTTTAAAGTGTTATTTTAAATGTCAATGTTTAATATACACTGAAAATATCATCCTCTACAACTATTAAATTTAGTAGAAACAGAAAAAAAAATTTAAAAATCAACTTAAAAATATGTGAGGGTACCCCAATTTTTCAAAATCTTTTGGTGGTAAAGTAAAATCCTTAAGATCGCTGAGCTAGAATATACAACCTGTCCCCTTGGTTTTTTCTGGAGCTTTCTGTAATTTTGTTTAATTCCAGATGTATTCTGAAATAATTTTTGGAAAACAATTTCTTCTAATTCCTGGATAACTTCATTCATTCAGCAAATACCTACTGAGCTCCTCTCACAGGGCAGACACTGGCCTTGGTGTTGTGCATACGGCAGTGGACATAATAGACAAAATCCCTGCCCTCGTGGAGCTTATCATCTAGTGATTTCTTTGATGTCTTGACTGAGTGCACCCATCTTTTGTTGTTTTTGTTTTATTGTTTTTGAGACAGGGTCTTGCTCTGTCACCCAGGCTGGAGTGCAGTGGCACGCTCATGGCTCATTGCAACCTTTGCCTCCCAGGCTCAAGTAATCCTCCCACCTCAGCCTCCCTAGTAGCTGGGACTACAGGCATGCGCCACCACACTCAGTTATTTTTATTTTTATTTTTTTGGCATTTTTTGTAAAGACAGGGTTTTGCCATGTTGCCTAGGCTGGTCTTGAAACTTGGGCTCAAGCGATCCACTTGCCTTGGCCTCCCAAAGTGTTGGGATTACAGGCATGAGCCACCACGCTCAGACTGTTACTTGTCAATTACCTGCTTAATTTTGAAGCAAATTTTAAAAGAAAATTCATCCCAAAATGAAAAAAAGCAAAATCTGACTCATGTTCTGTATATAAAAATTCTTCTATACTGAACAGATACTAAGGCAGAAGATTTGTGTGAACCAAAGAAAAAGGAAAACGCAAGACAGTTGTCTGAACTCAGTAGCCATCTATCTATAATCGGGTACTATCTCTTTATATAAATATGATGCCACTGCATTAACATATTTGTTTTTCCCAGTGGCAGTAATGCTTATTCTGATTCATCCACTCACTGTGGTCTGATCCATCTTTGGACCCAGAACAGGTATTTTTCCATTACTGCCTAAAGTAAGGGAAACAATTTAAGTATGTGAAATATGATGAGGCAATAACTAAAGTAGGATTTAGTTTAGGCCCTTGGCCCAAAGGAACCATTTGTTTCATAATAATGCACTACGGCAATTATTAGAAGCTCTGGTTCATAGGAGGACCTTGCTGACTGGGGGGTATATATTTAGGGTGACCTAAGTGATTTGTAAAGGCATTCCAGGTGTCAATATCTGTAAGTCTCCTCTTTGTGTTGGTCAGTTTTCCTAGGGAAGAATCTCTAATCTCCTGCCTGGAGGGTACAAGCGTGGATGCCATATCTGGGAAGGGGGGTAGGACTCTTACCCTTCCGTATGTCAACTTTCACCTAATTCCTGTTTTTAGTATAACATGTCTCATCCTTACTTTTAAATATACCTCATAAACCTGAGACCAGAGCCCATCTGGTTCAATCTGTTCAGAGAATAAACTTCCAGCCTTCTGCAGAGGTAGAAGAGATAGTCACTTAGCTATGTAGACTCAGGAAAGGGATCTAGAGGGTCTGACTGCTCCTTTTAAGAACTTTACCAATCCTCCTCATTTCAGCCTACCTCACAGATACCTTCAGAAGTACTAAGAGGCACCTGGGACCTCCAACTTCCTGACCCTTTCCTGAGTTCTCTGGTGTAAGGCAGCTTGTTTCTTGATGACTAAGCTCTGCAGCCTTGAGTTTCTGCTCTCTGAGGTATGCTAAGTCAGTTCTCATTCATTCCCTGGCTTTTCAGCTTTTAAAACTTTGTTAATATGTCCTATCTCCCATCGTCTCCTCTCCTATTCTCTTCGTTCTTACAGGTTTATACCTTCCTTTATTGTCATTTTAGTGGGACTTAGCGATGGAGCAAAGATAAATACATGTGTTCAACATATCATGTTTAACCAAAAGTTCTAAAATTATTTCCTTATTCATTCAATAAACATAAGTGCTTGACAGTGTACCACTGAGGATACAGCAATAAATGAAGACACAGCCTCTATCTTTCTGCAGCTCACATGCAGTCTAGAAAGAATCACAGACAATGCACAAATAATTCCACAGGTGCTGAGATAGAAAGAAGTTCAGGAAGAAACAAGGGGTTATAATAGGCAGACTGACCAAAGCTATGTGGACAGACAGAATAAGAGACGGTTTCCTAGAGACAATAGCTATTGGCCTAACACCAATTTTTCTAAAAAAAAAATAAGACTGTTGAGTCTGGTACAGCAGCTTACCGGCGCTGGATCTGCCTTGCAAAATTGTTGCTAGAAGCTGAGCAGGGAAACTGGACTTCACTGTGCAGGGTAGCATTACGAAAAAGGTCACAGAAGTTCTCAAAGAGCTCCAAAAGCTCATCTGACGTATTCTCAAACACAGCAATCACCTCTGTTGTCACCATATTGTATACCACAAAGAAAGATGCCTGCAGAAGAAAAGAGAGAGAGGTATAGGACAGCTGAGTATAATGCCATGCCTAGGAAACTTATCACTTGGCTGAAAATTCAAGGCATGAATTTTCCAACAACAACAACAACAACAAGCAAACACCTCAGCTTTACCACTGAGGTGGAAACATGGCTCCAAGTGGTTCTGGGAAAATAGGAAGCAACCGTGGGATTTATCAATTGAGAGCCTCAATGTTGCCAGATTTCCCACTGTATCTGTGCTGCTAGAATTACTGAGACGGCCAGCATATAAGTATAAAAAGGTTTTAAATTTTCATTTCAAACTGTGCAAATTCAGTATTTTTCCTTCCAAATGTTTATTCCCTACTTGCTCCCCAACCCACCCTGAGATAAAAAGCACTTCTTAAAATGCCAGATTTAATTTTCTTTCCTGTTGAGAAAGTGATTTGCAGCCTGGGGCTGCCTGTTGGCAAATTATTTTCTCTTGTATGTGTACAGTTGAAAGTTCAATTTAGGGGTATTTATTTTTCCCTCTTAATATTTCTAACATGCAGAGAGACGTCTTAAGTACATCTTGTTCTAAACTGCCCAGGCAAGTTGTATACAAGCATGGTACTGCTGAACAAATGAAAAATCAGATAGGCATTTTCCACTTTTTTCTTCATAAATGTTCTTTCAGCCAAGAGCATTTGTAAAATACATTTGAGATTTGTAGCAATTAAGATCAGAGGGGGAACCTGAAAAGCATTCAAATGCCATAGGTGACAGAGTTACTGCTTTTTCTAAATGGGCCCTCGGTGGCTAGCCCTCTTCCTTTAAACTTCCAGTGCTGTGCTCTGCCTAACAAGGAAGTTCCAAGAACCCCTAATTTTTGTTACAGTGAATGTAGCATTGTGAATCATCTACTTCTGACAGGACTCTAGAAGTTCTCAGACCACTAGGATTAGTACTTCAGCCTCCTATGATTGAGTTTAAATCTCAATTACCAATTTCTGGAGCCACTCGACCCACCTGTTTTACTAGTTATTAGTGCTTCTCAGAGCTTATATTACATGGCTTTTGCAGTCACCTGCAAATTAAATTTGGCTGTAAATTAAAGAGGCTAGAGGGTAACCTGAGAATAATACTCATAATATTACCGAGGCCTTGTGTTTGGATGTACTTTTTACTTATTAATCTTACTGGAACCTATCAAATTAAATAGGTTTGGGGGAGGAGTGCAGAGGACAACTAGGGCAGAAAGATTGGGTTTAGAGTTACAAACTGTATAAGCAAAGCATAGAGCCCTAGTTATGTCGCTAGCTACGACTTATTGTAGCTACCAGAAAAAACTAGGCCACCTTTTAGCAAAGAAGAAAAGAATAATCTCAAAGGCAGCAGTCACAGACAACTTACTACCTCCAAAATAAAAAGGCAATTATAGCTCAAACCTAAATAAAGATTGATTCATGTCCTTTCTATAGCCCTGGACAACACTTTGATCCTATCAGGGCTTCACCAGAATCTCTCATAATTACATGGATATAAAATTACTCAAACATTTACTAGCCTTCCCTCCAAGGCAGACTGGGAAGTAAAGAACAGGAGGATAGAGAAGTCAAGGACTTCACTGCAATATCCCATGATACATAAGACGAACCAGATCTCACCTGTGATTGCTCAATGGGCGACTTCATCGATAGGGAACAAAAAAAAACCACAAAAAATGATCTCTAACCATATTACTCCCATACTTTTTTTTAGAACACATAAACTACAATTCAGAAGGAAAATGTTAGAAGATATTTTACCACAGGTAACTGGTGAGATTATAGGACATGATACCCTGTACAGAATCTGTTAATGGTAGAATCAGCTACAGGTCAATAAGAGATACCAAACTCAGCCGGACGCGGTGGCTCACGCCTGTAATCCCAGCACTTTGGGAGGCCGAGGCGGGCGGATCACGAGGTCAGGAGATCGAGACCATCCTGGCTAACACGGTGAAACCCCATCTCTACTAAAAATACAAAAAATTAGCCGGGCGTGGTGGTGCGTGCCTGTAGTCCCAGCTACTCGGAGGCTGAGGCAGGAGAATGGCGTGAACCCAGGAGGCGGAGCTTGCAGTGAGCCGAGATGGTGCCACTGCACTCCAGCCTGGGTGATAAAGTGAGACTCCGTCTCAAAAAAAAAAAAAAAAAAGAGATACCAAACTCAGTTGACTTCGTGATTTACTGATTTGCTGGTTGTTCTGAATTTCCAAACTAGTGTCTAAGGAGACAATCTGCAAACAGGAGAACTGGGGGGACAAAGGTGTAGCAAGGTAGTTCTCTAACTTGGTCAACACTGAAGTGGAGAGGTTTTCAAAGACAAATGCCCAAATTACCCTGAATTTCAATATAGTGTTTCAACCCCCAAATCTTAGCAGTTCTATGCTCTTTATATCACCTTATTCCCTTTTGGGAAATGCTTCTTCCCCCTACTGAAAGAAAGGCATTCTTCCCCTAAACTGAAAAACCTTTAAGACTTGTTGTCCTGATGACTCTCCTCATGGATCATCAATTTTGGCTTCTTTGATCTCTTCACTGCTCTACAAGCTATGTCCCAGCATGTGGGCAAGGTCAGGGTAAAGTCACAGAACTTAATTCCACCAAATGAGTGCACCTGTTAGTTACCTTATAAACAGGACTTTACGGAGAAGTAAATTATGAACCATTTAAGGACGAAAGTGGGGTTATTTAGAGAATTTTCTTTTTTGTATCGTATACTCATTCTCATTGCCATTACTAAAATGGCCAGACCAATAAGCACAATCTTACAAAATCAAGAGAGGTTATCCATAAGTAGTCCAAATCTTGACCTTGACGCATTTGGGCTTCCATCTCATGAGTACCGAAAATGCTCTGCAGAAGAGTTAGGGTAGTAATCAGAGTTGACTATCTTCCTGTCAATGACTTGAACTTTAGCTTCCATTTGTCCAGATAAATACATATGACCGGAGAAAAAAGGAGCTGATTTTAAGTTTGGGCCCTAGGATATCAACTCAGATTACGTGAAATGTCTATTTCTGAGGGGTGGGCTATAAACAGAGAAACCTTCCCATTTTGTCAAGGAGACTGGACAAGTAAAAGGCAGAAGTGCACCTCATACCTGTGATGGATCTGTGACTCGCAGTGTTACTACATCCTCACTAGTGTACTTGATAAACAGATGGTTTTCATCCAGAAGCTGCATTTTCCACATTCGCAGCTGCCGCAGTTGGTCAAAATACTGGAAGAAGCGCCTCTTGGCCATTGCGCTACCATCCTGTTCCGCCCGGCGCCACAAATACACCAGCAACCGGTGTTTGAGGGAATTGATGAAAGGATCCCTAAAGGGATTGGCCATGCCTGTCTGACTGTCCCGCTGTACCTCAGGGAAAACAGCTGACACAGTGAGCAGGTCATCCTCATAGCAAAAGCGGCCAATGGTCCGCACATCAATGAAAGTGCCTTCAGGAGTCACCTGGAAGACATGGATGGTCTGTTGTTGCACAGACAAGATGGCCAGGATGTTTTTGTACAAGTATAGCCCTTGGTTGTGTGACAAGACCACCTTGTCACACTTGAATGTGCGTGTATCACATAAGCGGCCAGTATGAAGGTCAATGATGTGGAGGGAATAGTCTTCTAGAGGGGACCGTGGGTTGGGGGTCACTGATTCACTGTTCCGATATACCTCAAAAAATGGAGGGTGAGGCTCATCCGGGAGGTAGGCAGCTGAGCCCACGATGACACAGCGGCAGTCATCAGTGAAGAGACTACACTCCCGGTTCAGGTGCTCACCATTGGCTGCAACATTGGTAATGTGCAGCAGGACAAAAAAGCGTTCAAAGAGCCGGCCCCGGATATTCACTGACCGCTGGTCATTGCCATTGGACAGGATTTCTCCTTCATATCCCTGCAGTAGGTCCTCTGCTGCCTGGCAGCCCTGGTACTCATAGATTTCAAGAGATGTCTGGTCTGAAGAAAAAGCAATAAAGTAGCGTCCATCAGGTGAGAATTTACGCAAAAAACAAGGAGGCTTTTCAACGTTGACAACTGTGAAGTTGGGGAAGACATTCTGATGGAACACTCGGACTTGGTGCCAGTGGGTACCTGCCTTGCCTGAACTGATCCGCCGGCGCTCCAAGCGGTGAATGACATTTTGGTTTTGGATTCTTCGAGGCCTGATGGTAGAAACATGATGATCCATTATCACATCTCTAAACAGAAAAGTAAAGCAGAAGTCAAGAAAATGAAACAAAATTTACCAAAATATAAATATATACAAGTCAAACAGATTTCTCTTCTTATATCCTGAACCTAGGAGCTCCCAGGATGACAGTGACTGGCATTACTGCTTCCCTTTAAGTGGTCCTAACATTTCTAAGTCTAGAAACAGGTCTAAGGGAAGGATCTAGTTCACTAGGAATACCTTCCAAGTATGCTCAGCTGTTGGGAATGTTCAACAGAAAAAAACCTACAACTGCAAATTTGAACAGTATAAGACACATTCGGCCAGGCACGGTGGCTCATGCCTGTAATCCCAACACTTTGGGAGACCGAAGCAAGTGGATCACTTGAGCTCACTAGTTCAAGGCCAGCCTGGAAAACATGGCAAAACCCCGTCTCTACAAAAAAAAAAAAGAAAAATTAGCCAGGCATGGTGGCACATGCCTGTAGTTCTAGCTACTTGAGAGGCTGAAGTGGAAGGACTGCTTAAGCTTGGATCATTGAAGCTGCAATGAGCCATGATCACAACACTGCAACAGAGTGAGACTCTATCTCAAACAAACAAACAAAAAAATCATATTCAATGTGTATTCATTCCAGCAAAAAATATTTATTGGGCTGTTAAGATGTCCATATTACCCAAAATAATCTACAGATTCAATATAAACCCTATCAAAATCCTAATAGCACTTTTTACAAAGATAAAAAATTCATCCTAAAATTCATATGGTATGTCAAGGGCCTCCAAATACACAAAATAATTTTGAAAAAGAACAAAGAGGGCCGGGCGCGGTGGCTCAAGCCTGTAATCCCAGCACTTTGGGAGGCCGAGGCGGGTGGATCACGAGGTCAGGAGATCGAGACTATCCTGGCTAACATGGTGAAACCCCGTCTCTACTAAAAATACAAAAAACTAGCCGGGCGTGGTGGCGGGCGCCTGTAGTCTCAGCTACTTGGGAGGCTGAGGCGGGAGAATGGCGTGAACCCGGGAGGCGGAGCTTGCAGTGAGGAGATCACGCCACTGCACTCCAGCCTGGGAGACACAGCGAGACTCCGTCTCAAAAAAAAAAAAAAAAAAAAGAACAAAGAGGACTCAAGCCTCCTGATTTCAAAATATATTACAAAACCACAGTAATCAAAAAAGTGTGGTACTGGATAAAGACAGGCACAGACAAATGAAATGGCCCACAAATAAACTCTGGCATATATGGTTAAACAATCTTTGATAAGGTACTACTACTACTCAATAGAAAAAGGATAGTCACTTCAGCAAATGGTGTTGGGAAAACTGAATAGCCACATGCAAAAGAATGAAGTCGGACCCTATCTTACACCCTATACAAAAATTAACCCAAAATAGGTCAAGGACCTAAATATAAGACCCATAACTATAAAACTACTAGAAGAAAATACAGGAGGAAAGCTTCATGACATCAGACCTGGCAGTGATTTCTTAGATAAGACACAAAAGGCATAGGCAACCAAGACAAAAACAGACAAATGGGAATACATCAAACTTAAAACTTCTGTAATCAAAGGATACAATCAACAGAGTGAAAGGGCTTTCTACAGGATGGAAGAAAATATCTGCAAATCATATACTGGATAAAGGATTAATATCTAGAACATATAAAGAACTCTTATAACTCAATAACAAAAAATCATATACCCAATTTTAAAATGGTCACAGTACTTGAATAGACATTTCTCCTATACAAATGGCCAAAAAGCATATGAAAAGATAGATGCTCAACATCACTAATCATCAGAGAAATGTAAATCAAAACTACAATGGGATATCACCTCATGCCCATTAGAATGACTGCTTTTTTTAAAAAAAGAAAATAACAAGTGTCGTTGAGGACATAGAGGAAGCTGAACCCTTGTGCACTGTTGGTGGAAGTGAAAAATAGTACAGCTACTAAGGAAAACAGTATGAAGATTCCTCAAAAAAAATTAGAACTACCATATGATCCAGCAATTCCACTTCTGGGTATAAATCCAAAATAACTGAAAGCAAGATTTCTAAGAGATATCTGCACACCCATGGTTCATATCAGCACTATTCACAGTAGTCAAGAGATGGAAGCAATCCAAAAGTTCATTGATGGATGACTGGATAAACAAAATGTGGTATACACATACAGTGGAATATTATTCAGCCTTCAAAAGGAACAAAATTCTGACAAAATTCATCATTGAACCTTGAGGACATGATGTGAAGTCAAATAAGCCAATCACAAAAAGACAAATACTGTATGATTCCATTTAAATGAAGTATCAAAAGTAATCAAATTCAACGGCCAGGTGCAGTAGCATACACCTGTAATCCCAGCTACTTGGGAGGCTGAGGTGGACCACTTGAGCCCAGGAGTTTGAGTCTAGCTTGGGCAATAGAGTAAGACCCAATTTCTTAAAAAAAAAAAAAAAAAAAAAAAACTGTTTTAATTTAAAATGCTTATCATTAAAAAAAGAAAAAAGAATCAAATTCACAGAAACAAAGAAGAATGGTGGTTATCAGGGACTAGCAGGAGGGGAAAAGGAAAGGTGCTGTTTAATGGGTTAGACTTTTCAGATTTTCAAGATGAAAAAGTTCTCAAGATCTATTTCACAACAATGTGAAGATACTTAATACTACTGAACTGTACACTTACAATCGGTTAAGATGGTAAATGTTATGCTATTTTAAAATCACAATAAAAATATGCTTTAATATTTATGGGGCATCTATTATACGGCATAGTCTTCTAAATGTTTTATTATACCTTGATTCAAATCAAAGTTAAATCTCAGGCCATAAAAGTCAACGGCATTTAGTTAAAAACTCAAGTTATAAAGCTGTTGCCAGACAAGGAATAAGCAAACACCACCTTCGCTCCCACTAAAAATGCAGCTATAAAACCTAGACAGAATGCATAAGACAGGCATACGAGAAAAACTAATTGGCTAACAATAAAGTACCACTGAATGGGCAGTGAGGTTAACGCTGTCTCCCCCCTGGTCCTCCTGCTGCTTGGAGAGCAAGTGTGTTGCAAGGAAGGTAATTAAAGTCCCAGTTTTGTCATCAGAAGATCAAAAGGGAGACCCCAATGAAACCAGAAGGTACTGAGGAGATATCAGAGGGCGAGGAGCGCAGAAAAGTAACATCATGAAGTTGTTCATGAACTCCCAAGCTGCGCATGTGTGGATCTGGTCCAAATCAGACTAAAGGCTTTGAGATCTGAAATAATCACCACCCAGATCTCAGACTGGCCACTGAATGTCACATGCATGGGACAGATCCCAATAGCACTGCAAAGACTTTCTGACAATTCATCTGCCATTAGAACCATAGCCTAAAGAAAGGGAGTTGCAAATTGCAAATTCCCTGAAGCTAATTAGGTAGACTGCCTACCAAGCCAAAAATTACCAACATTCCTCTTGGGATTTAAACAGGCCCTATCATCTTATAATATTCAAAATGTCTAGGATACAATCCAAAATAATTCAGCATATGAAGTACTAGGAAAAAACTCAATCCAGAAAAGACAATTGACAGACACCAATGTTGAGATGCTACAAAAGTTAGAATTCTCTGAGAAAGATTTTGAAGTATCTGTTATAAAAGTGTTCTAATAAGCAATCACAAACACTCTTGAAATGATGGAAAACCAAAGTCTCAGCTAACAGAAGATATTTCTTAAAGATCCAGATAAGAAGTTTAGAGCTGAAAAGCAATAACCAGCATACAAAACTCTTCTAGCTTCCATAGAATCTAGTAAAAAAATTTTTTTTAATTTAAAAACAATTCTGAAAAAGAATAAAAAACTCGCTGATGGGCTCAAGGGCAGAATACAGTCATCACAGAAATGAGTCAGTCACCCTGAAGATAGATCAGTATACGTTATCCAAAGTGAACAAAAGACGAGAAAGAAAAAAAAAAAAAAAAAAGACGGAAAAAAAGTCAGTAAAGCCTCAGGGCCCTAGGGAAAATATCAAAAGGTCTAACCCTGATCTTTCGAGAGAGTACATAATCCTAGAACTTTGGGAGGCTGAGGTGGGCAAATTGCTTGAGCCCAGGAGTTCAAGACCAGCTTGGGCAACATGGCAAAACCCCATCTCTACTAAAAATACAAAAAGTAGCCAGGCACAGTAGTGTGCACCTGTAGTCACAGCTACTCAGGAGGCTGAGGTGGGAGGATCACTTGAGCCTGGGAGGCAGAGGCTGAAGTGAGCTGAGATCATGCCACTGCAATCCAGGCTGGGTAACGGAGTGAAACTCTGTCAGAAGAAAGAAAAGAAAAGAAAGAAAGGAAGGAAGGGGAAAAAAACAGGAAGGAAGGGAGGGAGAGAGGGAGGGAGGGAGGAAGGAAGGAAGGAAGGGAGGAACTTCCCAAATTTGGCTAAAGATATAAATCCTAAATTCAAAAGGTTCAGAGACCCCCCCAAATTCAGGAAGTTTAGCGACCCCCAAATATGATAAATCCAAAGAAATCCATGTCCAGACACATCATAGCTAAAATGGAAAAAAACTAAAAGATACACAGTAAAAATCTCTAAAGTGACCAGATAGAAACCATGTATCACCTATAGAGGAACAATTCAAATGTCTAGATTTCTCATCAGAAACCAAGGAAGTCAGAAAGAAGTGGAACAACATTTTTTAAGTGCTGAAAGATCTGACTCTGTTTCATCATTCAAGTCTCAGCTAATATAGTACCTCCTCAGAAATATTCCCCAGCCACCTTACTTCTGCCCACACGAATCTACTGATACACCCTATTTTATTAATGGTCTTTATCTCTTTCTGAAATTAAGTTATTTGTTTACCTTTTTAGTATCTGTCCCCCCATACCAGAGAGCAGGGAACTGGTCTAATTCCTTGCTGTATTCCCAGCACCTAGGAGAAGGGACAGTTAAGTGCTCATAAACATGTTAAAATGAATTCATGGAGCAACAATTGGCATAAGCCTTGAAGAATAATACACTAAACAAAGTAAAAGAGGAAAAACAGGCCAGATGCATTGGCTCACACCTGTAATCCCAGCACTTTGGGAGGCTGAGGTGGGGAGGTCACAAGGTCAGGAGTTCGAGACGAGCCTGGCCAACATAGTGAAACTCCATCTCCACTAAAAATACGAAAATTAGCTGGGCATGGTGGCGGGCGCCTGTAGCCCCAGCTACTCAGGAGGCTGAGGCAGAAGAATTGCTTGAACCCAGGAGGCGGAGGTTGCAGTGAGCCGAGATTGTACCATTGCACTCCAGCCTAGGTGACAAAGCAAGACTCTGTCTCCAAAGAAAAAAAAAAAGGGAACAAACCAAATAAAAAGGTACCTAAAAGACACATTTTTAAAAAGCATGACATGGCACATTTGGGAAACGAGCAATTTCAAGTGGTTAGAGCACAGGAAGCACAGAGTGAGTGATAAGAGAGGCCTAGAAAAAGACTGCAAAGCAGGGGAGGGATTGCATCCAATCTGTATTTCAAAACATAAAATGAGGTATTTATTCACATTCTGTCTCCTTCTGAAAAGGTTCCAAATGCCTTATATAAGTATATATAATACCCAGTCAAGTTAAAAATGTACATACCTCCATGACTGAGCAAGCTTCCCAAACTGCTAGTCACACCTCATTAATAGGGCCTTCAATCAATTTAGTGAATAGTCTGACATTTTAAAAAATGAAATACAAGAAAATAGAAAATATCAAGCTATCATATATTGCAATAGCAAGCATTGTTTTGTAAAACGTTCGTTTCAATTATATTGGAGTTACATGCACTGAACAAGGACCTAAAATGTATACTGATCTAGAATAGAGCAAGGGTCTGCAAACTACTGCCCTCGGCTCAAATCTAGCCCACCTCTCACCTCCTGGTTTTTTTGGGGTCTCACTCTGTCGCCCAGGCTGGAGTGCAGTGGCACCACCGTGGACCTCCCTGGCTCACGTGATTCTTCTGCCTTGGTCTCCCAAAGTGCTAGGATTACAGGCATGAGCCACCACGCCTGACCCCCACCTCCCAGTTTTTGTAAATAAAATTTCACTGGAACCCCGCCATACCCAGTCATTTACATAATGCTTTTGCCCTACAAAGGCAGAGCTGGGCAGCTGAGATGAAGATCTTACTTATGTTTACGGCCCTCATTAGATGGTGATGTTCGACCGACCAATACGCAAACACTATATTCTGTATGCTCATCACAGTGTTTGACACATGGTAAGTCTCCCTTCTTGAACACTGGATCTATCTAACGGGAAGTTCTGTGCCAACTCAGGCATCCACAGAGACTACTCCCTCTGCCTGGAATGCATTTCCCCGGCCCTTGCTGTAACTTCTCAAGTTGCAGCTTAAGTGCGGTCTCCTTTAGGAAGTGTTCCCTGACCATCTTATCTAAAACAGGCCTCCCATTATTATATTTTGTCTTCTCCATAGTAATCATCGCAATTGTATTTATACTTCCACTTGCATGGTTGTGTTTAATGTTTGATTCCCTTGCTAACCTGTACCCTCCAGACAGGAAGTAACCAGGTCTACTCTGGTCATCTGGTATTCTCAGAACCTAGCACTGGGGCTGGCACACGGTAGGCATTTGGTACCTTATGGAATGAAAGAAGAAAGCCTGACTGAACTGGGACACTAAACTCACTGTGTGGTACTAAGTCCTTTACCCTCGCTGGGTCTCAGTTTCCCTATGGGGGAAGGTGCACATGTCCCTCAATTCCTTGCAACGGCCTCTAAACCAGAAGGGGATGCCAAGGGGCGGGCACACAAACCCAAAGGGGCGCCCCCGGAAAGAAAAGCCTGGGGCGGGGCCTCAATGGGAAGAGAATTCTGAGGGAGGGAGGGAGGGGGCCGTGGGGCCTCTGGGCATCAGCGTCATGCAGGGAGGAGCCTGCCGGGGAGGGTCTGACGGGCTTGGAGGCTGGGCCAAAAATGATAAGTCCTCACCTGTCTGGTCCAGGCTCAAAGAGCCAGGGCGAGGGACGCCCCAGCCTGTTCCGTGCGCGCCTCCCCCTGCCCCGCCCCCGCCATGCCCCAGGACTCCGGCCCCCGCGGCTGCAAGTTCCCGTTTCCGCCAGTCACCGGAAGTGCGGCCCAGCAAGAAGGGAAGTAAGGGACAGCGCGGCACTGTTCAGCCGACACCAAGAGATGGTACAGCTCACCCTGGTGCCCGGAGGAAGGATCGAAGCCGTAGAGGCTCCGTGGCTCCGAAGGAAAAAATTAAAATGGCGCCTGACCTGGCCATCTCTGTGAGTTCCAATGGCAGTGTCTCTGCACCTGCTGGGCACATTTGAAAAAATATGAATAGAATTGATTTTTCACCTATTGATTAGATGCTGAGAAACTTCCTACTCTGTTATCTTATAGATAGCGAGCGCCTTGAAGACTGAGACTGTATTGATCATCTCCGACTAGCAAGGAATTTGCCATGCTAGTTTTAAGATGGAGTTGATTTTAAAATGGTGTCACTCTGGCTCTCGTAGGTTCCTGCTTCCCTAGCAAAAAGATTTTCAACACCATTAGTTATCAGAGAAATGCAAATCAAAACAATGAGATACCATTTCATACCCTTTAGGATGGCTATAATATCTTTAACAGGAAGATATCACATACAGGTGAGGATGTGGAGAAATCAAAAGCCCCATATGCTGCTGCGGGAATGGGTGCAGTCACTGTGGAAAACAGTTTAGCTGTTCCTCAAAAAGTTAAACATGAAGTTACCATTCGACCCAGAAGTACCTCTAGGTATATAACCAAGAGAAATTAAAACGTGTCCACACAAAAACCTGGACACAAATGTTCATAGTGGTATTATTTGTAGTAGATAACATATGGAAAAAACCTAAGTGTCCATCAGTAGATGAATGGATAAACAAAAGGTGGTATATCCATATGATAGAATATTATTCAGCATTAAAAGAGGATGAAGTACTGATACTTGCCACAACATGATGGACCTTGAAAACATTCTGCTAAGTGAAAGAAGCCAGTCACAAGAGGTCATGTGTTGTATTACTCCATTTATATGAAACATCCAGAATAGGCAAATCTGTAGAGACAGAAAGTAGATGAGTGGTTTCTGGGGGTAAGGGAAAAGGAGAATAAGGAGTTATTGCTAGTGGGTGTGGAGTTTCTTTTTGGGGTGATGAAAATGTACTGAATTAAATAATGGCATTGGTTACACACTTCTGTTAATATACTAAAACTTTCTGAATTGTACATTTTTAAATGGTGAATTGTGTAGAGTATGTCTCAATTTTAAAAAACAAAAAGAACAGTTCTAATTGTCAGATTGTCCCCAGCTTTGTGACTGCAATGGTCTGTGGAGTCAGCCCTGAGTGTGCTGCAATCCTCCCACTTCTCCATTCAGCCTGTCAGATGCTGCTGCTCTTCAACGTTCAGCCCAACACCCTCTCACCCCTCCACAGCTCACCCTTGCCCACCCCTGCCCACCATGGGGAAGGTGGGACTTCCCTCTGGTTTCTTGTAGGGGAGCCTTTCCTTGAGGAGTGTAGGGTTTAAGCCAAAAGTATTCTGGGACATTGAGTTCATCGTACTTTTCTCTCTACTTTTGTATGCATTTGAAACTTTCCATAATAACAGCAAAAAGGACTCTCTCCTCCAGCCTCCCTGGCACTCAAGCAGCTTGTGTATATCTTCGTAGATAAATTTACACTCATGGTTGACCTACATGAAGATAAAACAATAAGAAGAATTCCCTCTGCTGGAGTGTAGACCCACACTGCCCTTTTCCCGGCATGGTGATAACAGGAGAATAGAATAGGTCCTATGCCTTCTCTTCTCTAATGATCCTTGGCTTGTAAGTATTTTCCCCAACAGACTATTCCTTTTTTATTTTTATTTTTGTAAAAGCAGGTGAGTTGCCTTTGCAAATCTTTTGTCCATTTTTCCACTGAGATTATTTTTCTTATTGATTTACAGGAGCTATTTATATATTCTGGATATTGATCTTTTGTTGGGACTGCAAACATTTTTTTCCCTGTGCGAGGTTTATCTTTAATTTTTAACCATATTTCTAGTGATGTCGTTAAAATACTCTGACCTTCGTTACTGTTCTTGCTATTTGTCAGTTTAAGACAGGGTCCCATGTAAGAGTCCATCACACTGTGCTTCCTGGAAAATCTGCTAGTGATAAAGGAGACTGAAGCTTGTCTTCCCTCCTTGCCTTTTCCAGGAAGTGGATTTCATTTCATTTTTCCAGCTCTTATTGCTACCATGGTACAATAGGGTTAAAGGGGCAATCAGAGGCAAGATGATGACTGCATTGTGAGTCACTGCAAGGACTTTGCCTTCAATTCAGAGTAAGATAAGGAGCCAGGGAGGGCATTGAGCAGAGGAGTAGCTACAGCAATGGTCTAGGCAAGAGAAGGCAGTGGCTTGTATTGGGGTGATAGAGGTGGAGGTGGTGAGAAACGGTCAGATTTGGGGTGCATATTGAGGATAGAGCCAATAGGACTTGCCAGTGGATTAGATCAGCAGTGTGAGAGAAAGAAAAGAGACAAGGATATCCCAAGGTTTTTGGCCTAAGTAACTGTGGCTGCTTTTGTTCAAAAAGTAATCAAGTATTTAAATTGGGCTAAAAGTTAAGTCAGCTCCACAAATACAGAGACCATCTCTGTTTTGTGACTACTGATCCCCAAGCTACCACAGTGACATGTACATAAGCACTCAGTAAATGTTCGTGGAACGCTAAATAACAATCTTCTGTACAAATGGATAGCATCGGTGGTATAGGCTTCAAGCACGCCTGAGGACACATTTTGTTTCCACAACCCTTTGGCATCCATCTCAACTGTCCCAACTTCTCATTCCTCGCCCTCCCTTCCATTGTCATCTCACCCTAGGAAGAGTGCTAAGTCCCCCACTGTACCCCCATGCTCCTGCCTCCTCCATCCTTCTCATGCAGGGTGCCCCAAGGAGTGGGAAGATGGAGTGATAGGCAGGGGGGCTGAAGGACTGGAGAGCTTTCTCTCTGCTCATTTCAGTCCTCCTGTGGTTCTTCTGCCAAGGCTTTTAGCAACTCTGCTCGCTATCTGCATTAGCCACAAGAGGAGCGGATAGGAACAAAAGCAGGATAAGAGGCTCTTGTTCTTTCTCCCTTTCTAGAAGAGGTTAGCAGAGCTCTTCTCACCTTGACATTTAGTGGCAGACATTCATTACCCTAAATATTACACCACCAACAACTACACTCCCATCATCATCATTGTCATCACCAATCTGCTAATCAAAATAATTGCAATCACCATTTAGTAAATGTTTACCATATGCCAGATGCTACTCATTTCACCTATATTATTGAATTTCATCTGTGAGGACTCTGTGAGGTAGGTAGTGTCATCCCCATTTTACAGATACACAAACTGAGACAGTTTCACTTGACCCTTTTGTGGATCCCCTACCCTATACTTGCTTTGCAAGGCTCACTTCCTCATGCTAAATCCTTTATTGCTGTTTGCAAAACATGCTCAGTTTCTACTTGCAGTTCTGCAACCTTCAGATTTCAAATCCAAATTTTTTAGAGTCAGGCACGGTCTCACTATATTTCCTGGGCTGGAGTGCCATGGCTATAGCTATTCACAGGCATGATCATAGCGCACTGCAGCCTTGAACTCCACCATCTGAAGACATACCTTCCCCTCATGCCCTCAACTAAATGCTTGCTGCCCCAGGAGGGACTTTTCTTTATCTTTGGTGACTGTGTAGCCTTCAGTCTTTCTCAGATACTCTCTTCCCACTGCCTCTGGCACCTAGTTGTGCTCAGGCAAAGGGATGAGTATTGTTCTGCTTGATTTGGGGGAAAAGAATATTCACAATAGCTAAGATGTGGAAGCAATTTAGGTGTCCATTATGGGAGGAATGGATAAGGACAATGTGGCATTTATACACAAAGGAATACTATTCAACCTTAAAAAGGAAAAAAAAAATCAGTCATTTGCAATAACATGGATGAACCTTAAGGATATAATACTTATAATGAAATTACACAGATGCAAAAAGACAAATACCGCATAATCTCACTTATGTATGGAATCTTATGTATGTATGGAATCTTATGTATGTATGGAATCTTACTTATGTATGTGGATTTGAGCCCAGAGTAACATGGCACCAGCGGTTTGGGGATTTTGCTATTTTACCAAAAATAGCAAAAATCTCTTGCCAAAAATCAATCTCTCTCTCTCTCTCACACACACACACAGCTTTCTCTTGGCTTGAAAATGTTTTGAGGGCACATTGCTCTTGTTCACATGGCAAAGAAAAGTGTGGGTTTCAGTATCAAGCTGACTTGAGTTCAAACAGGCTGTACCTGAGCTGGGTCATCATGCCCAAGAAGCATGAGTCAGGGCTGAAATCTACTCACTGGCTCAGCCAAGCCCGGAGACCTGGCTGCGTCAGCCAAGGAAAGAGTGCCTTTTCCCAGCTGGTCTGCCCAGAAGACTTGCCTTTTTGCAGTGCACTCACTCAGAGGGGGAGTCTTTTCCTAATGCACACAAAGGTGCCTATGTGAGGGGCAACCATGGTTCAAAACCCATTTTGCCTCATGCTAGCTGTGCTGCTTAAGACAGGCATCTGTACATATATTTATTCTCTTCAGCCAATAATTTGAGAACCCTGACTCTGCAGCAGGCACTGTGCCAAGTGTGGCAGGACCAGTGTGACAAAGTCACGATTCTGCCTCCGAGAAGCCTGCAGTCTAGTTGAGAGATACTCACCAACAGTTGGACGGGCACTTAACCTAGCACTCCCAGAATAGATGCTGTAGAAGATGCTGAAGGAACAGTGTTCCAGGCAGTAGGAACTGCACAGGAAAAGGCAGTGAGATGTAAAACAGCATAGTATCTGCAGAGAACAAAGCACAATTTGGCATTCCTGAAGCACAGAGGGTCAGGTGGGCCACAACAGGAGAAAAGGAGAGAGCCTCTGAGGCTCATTTCTCTTATCTCTAAAGCAAGGATGACTATTGCCTCCATCAGTCCTGGACCTGATTGGGTATTCAATGCATGATTGCTTCTATGCCCAGGCAGTTTTGGAACTCTGTTGCCCAGATTGGAGTGCAATGGTGTGATCTCAGCTCACTGCAACCTCTGCCTCCTAGGCTCAAGCAATTCCCCTGCCTCAACCTCCCAAATAGCTGGGACCACAGGCACACACCACCACGCCTGGCTAATTTTTAAATTTTTTTAGTAGAGATGGGGTTTTGCCATGTTGCCCGGGCTGGTCTCAAACTCCTGAGCTCAGGCGATCTGCCTGCCTCGGCCTCCCAAAGTGCCAGGATTACAGGAGTAAGCCACTGTGCCCAGCCCTAGTTTTGAAATTTCTCAAAGGCAGGTACCATGTCTACAGTTATACCCTATCATAGCACACTGCAGCTTTGAGCACCACTGTTTGACGACATACCTTCCCCTTATGCCCTCAACTAAATGCTCACTGCCCAGGAGGGTCTTTTCTTTATCTTTGGTGACCCTGCAGCCTTCAGTCTTTATCAGATACCCTCTTCGCACTGCCTCTGGCACCTATTCATGTTCAGGGAAGGGGATGAGTATGAGACACTGTGCTGAGAATAAAATCTGTGTTAAATAAGTAGTTTTTGATTGTCCAGTGCTAGCACATATTAGAGATCTAACAATTATTTGTTGGATGAATGAAATAAGCCAGTCCTGAAGTCTGGTCCTCACCTCCTAGATCTGCCTGAGATATGGGGTTGAAGGAGGGTCTTTGGAGAGGAACGAGAAGGAGGAAGCACATCAAAACCTTCTTTCCAGAGGGAGTAGCTGCTTGGACCATAGAGCAAAGCCCTGTGCAGCATTTTCCTTAAACTGGGGGCTCCTGCCGTAGGGCCTCCACTCTCTGCTTTCTGCTCTCAGGGGCAGGACAGGGGAGCATGGCTGAGGTGTGAGTGGCCAGTGCGGGGGTGCGGCAGAGCTCCAGTCTCAGAAAATGACTGCTCATGTCGCTTGCTGGGAGTGGAAGGAGGAGGGAGGGCTGGGGCTGAGGGGAGCAAAGCGGGGTGTCTCAAGAAATCTTAGCTGCAGGGAAAGGCATATACTTTGCAGTAGAGGCAGTAGAGTGGGAGGTGGTGCCAGGACACAGGATTCAGTAAGAGCCCTGGGGGAGGTGATCAGGTAGGGGGCTGGAACTGGTTGGAGATGGAACGGCTGACTCCTCCCTTCCAGCGCCGCTGTTAATAGCCCTGTGTTATGGGAATTGAACAAACTAGTCCCTCCTGGCCCCAGCCAAGCGCTGCCTGCTGTAATGGGGCGGCTGGAGCCAACTCCCAGAGGGAGGTGGGGTGGCAGCACCTACCTGCAAGACACAGAAACTTTCCCGAGACCTGCCTACTCCTGTGGGTCACAGAGCCCAAAGGAGATGGTGGAGCTTGGACCTGCTGTAAAGAGCCTAGGGGAGGCTAAGTAGGGATGGCTACCATGGGACGGTATACTTTCACCCTGCAGGCCGCAGGCCACCAGGAGCCCTGGGAGGAGCTAGGGCATTCCCTCCCTTCCCTGTCCCCATTGTCCTCCACTTTCACCTGCTGGGGATACAGAAATTGGTAAATTAACTCACACCCATGAAACAGAATGAAATATGGAGAGGGTACCACTTTGGTTGTGGGAAGCACAGGGGCCACGTGGATGCATACAGCAGGTGAGCCCAGCACAGATGCTCCTCAGTTTTGGGAAAGTCTTTGGAAAGAAGGGAGTCTAGGCGGGTAGCACGGTGGCTCAAGCCTGTAGTCCCAGCAGCACGGAGGCGAGAGGCTGGGCGGATCCACGAGATCAGGAGGATGCGAGACCACATCACAAAACAACACAGTGAGAGCCAAGTCTCACTAAAGTAAAAACTTAGCAGGCTTGAGGTGCTTGGCCAAGGTCAAGGCTAAGGAGCAAGGCAAAATGAACCAGGAGAGAGTCACAAGTAAACTGAGATCAGCCACCCTCATGGAGTGACAGAGCAGAAAAAGAAGAAGTCTTTAAATTAGAGGCCCTGAGTGCATATGCTACTCAGGGGAGGGAGGGATCAATTAGGAGAATTGTTAGCTGGGAAAGCACAAAAATACCTTCTGGAAGATGCATTGCACTTCAGAGGCAAGTTTTTCTTTCTTTTCTATTTTTTAAAAATTTCTTACTCTAATCTCATGACAGATAGGGGTGGCAGGTTTTGAAGAAGGTTGCTGATGAGATAGAAGAAACAGCAGGGGAGATGGGGAGCAAAGACAGTGACCACTTAGTGGGGAATTAACACAGTGGCTTTTTAGGAACTAGTGGTCACCAGGCTCTACCTGGTTGATCCTGACCGTGGGAGCCCCTGGGCCTGGAGCTGCCTTTGTCCTGATGGGAGGTCCTGTGGTGACTGCCCGCCTACTTCCTGGAATCCTCTAGCTGCTATGCCCTGGGCACTGTGGGCTATGGCGTGGCCACTTTTGCCTGGTCCCAGGGCCACATACATGAGCTGGGAATCAGAACCAGGGCCAAGAAGCCCCAGCTCAGCCCATGGACACCCTACCCTCATTCCTACCCAGACAGCCCTCTCTCCCATTCCCCATTAAAAAGCAAGTTTATTTTCTAATAAAAGAGAGAAAAGAAAAGCAACTTAGGGGGAAGGACTATTACCCTGAAAGAAATTACAGTGACAATACTTAGGGGAATAGAACCATCCATACCAAAATGCCATCACAACCAACATGTCCCACAGCCAGGAATAGCTCAGAAACTCCACGAAGGCCCTCAGGGGACATTAAAGCCAATGGTGGCGAAAACTAAGGCGTAACATTTTATAAGTTTATGATGAAATAAGTGCCAGAGTAGAACCCAAACTGAACAGATACCAAAAGAACAAGACTGTGTCCTTTGCAGGAACATGGATGGAGCTGGAGGCCACTATCCTTGGCAAACTAATGCAGGAACAGAAAACCAACCACCTGTTCTCACTTATAAGTGGGAGCTAAATAAGGAAAACAGATGGGCACAAAGAGGGGAACAGCAGACACTTGGGCCTACTTGAGGGTTCAGGGTGAGAGGAGGGAGAGGATCAGGAAAAATAACTATCAGGTACTATGCTTAGTGCCTGGGAGACGGAATAATCCGTACGATACACCCCGTGACACAAGTTGACCTATATAATGAACCTGCACATGTATCCCTGAACCTAAAAGTTTAAAACAATAAATAAATAAATAAATACACATATACAAAATGTCAACAAGAACATATGGGAAGAACCATGCCAAAATGAAATAGTACAAAATGGTCATGCTTGGGTAAGGGACTGTGGCTGATGTTTCTTTTGTTGCTTGTTTAAACAAATTGTTTTTGTTTGTTTGTTTGTTTTTCTTTGAGACAGTCTTGCTTTGTTGCCTAGGCTGGAGTGCAGTGGCGCAATCTTGGCTCACTGCAACCTCTGCCTCCTGGGTTCAAGCAATTCTCCTGACTCAGCCTCCTGAGTAGCTGGGACTATGGGTATCCACCATCATGCCTGGCTGATTTTTGTATTTTTTAGTAGAGACGGGGTTTCACCATGTTAGCCAGGTGCAGTGGCTCACGCCTATAATCCCAGCACTTTGGGAGGCCAAGGCGGGTGGATCATGAGGTCAGGAGTTCAAATTGTTTTTATGATTTACATTTTCCACATTATTTTTACAAACTAAAAATGTTATAGCTAACAATAGGAACTACTTAACCATCTACCAAAGGGGAAATGGTACAGTTGTTGAAGGTGGAACATCAATCAGTGTTTAAAATGTGTGAGATGAGTCTGAATTGTTTGGGAAAAAATTATTCATGATATGTTGTTAAGTGAGGAGAGTGAAGGGGAAAAATGTACAGGCCATTTTAGCTCAGGCTGCTATCATAAGATACCACAGGCTGGGCAGCTTAAACAATAGAAATCTATTTCTCATAGTTCTGGAGGCTAGGAAGTCCAAGATCAAGGTTTCCACATATTCAGTGCTGGTGAGGTTTTCTCTTTCTGGTTATGTCCTCACATGAGGGGCAAGGTGGAGTGCAGTGGTGGTGGTGGTGAGAGGGCCCATGGGCAAGTTCCCTTTCTATAAGGGCACTAATCCCATGATGAGGACTTCACGCTCATGACCTAATTACTTCTCAAAGGCCCCATCTTCTTTTGGAAGGCACAAACCTTCAGTCCATGGCATGTGAGTGATAAGAAGCCAGCAAGCTTATACATTCATCTGTTGACAGTGATTATTGCTGGGAGGAGTAAGAGGGAGAGATTCACTCTACTTTATACACAATTTTTTGAAAATTTTAATGAGCTTATTTTAATAACTGGGAAAAGGCTGGGCGCGGTCACTCATGCCTGTAATCCCAGCACTTTGGGAGGCCGGGCAGGTAGATTACCTAAGGTCAGGAGTTCAAGACCAGCCTAGCCAACATGGTGAAACCTATTCTCTACTAAAATACAAAAAGTAGCCGGGTGTAGTGGTGTGGTGTGCACCTGTAATCCCAGCTACTCAGGAGGCTGAAGCAGAACCACTGGAACCCAGGACGGGGAGGTCGCGGTGAGCTGAGATCGCGCCACTGTACTCCAGCCAGGGTGACAGAGTGAGACTCTGTCTGAAAAAAAAAAAAAAAAGTAAAAATAAATACAGATATTTATATTTAAAATATTTAAAATAAAATATGAAGGCTGGGCATGGTTGTGCACAGCTGTCGTCCTAGCTACTCAGGAGGCAGAGGTGGGAGGATAGCTTGAGCCCAGGAGTTGGAGGCTGCAGTGAGTTATGATCTCACCACTGTACTCCAACCTGGGTAACAGAGCAAGACCCTATCTTTAAAAGATAAATTTAAAATTTTTTTTAAAACATGTAAAATTTAAAACATGAATAACAGCAAAAAAAATGGTAGGTTTAGAAAAATGTTGTTTTCAAGCTGCTTGTTATTTCCCTTCTCCCTCAAAACAAGGTCATTCATGGCCATTGTCTCAGTGAGGACAAATTATGTTTCCTTCATTCTGCTGCCCAGAGACATTATGTTCTGCTAAACTCAATCCAGCTCAGTAAGCCCTTTATGTGAACATCTTCCCTGCGAAGGTCACCTGGCTAAATGCTGGAGCTATGGGGTGAGGGAAGGAGACATAAGCAAAAACAAGGGGAGCCCTCGTCTTCAGATTGACTGGAATATAGGGATGAGGAAGGGAATTAGGTTAGAAAGAAAAATGTAGGAATCTTTAGGAGAGTCTCTATGCTAGGACTTGCTCTGCAGGGAGTGAAAGGTGAGGGTGTGATAGGATTAGACTTGGTTCTTAGGAAGATCATTCCAGGAGCAGTGGGAGGACAGGCAAGAAGAGTGGAGTCAGGAAGGTGAGAGAGCCCAGAGACTGGCCCACGTTTCCAGGGGAGGAGAGCCAGGCTGGGGAGGGACAGCAGGAAGTGCAGCCAAGGAGCCCCCTCTTATTGGCCAGCAGGCTTCTCTTAAGTGTGGCAGGCAGGGAACAGGCTAACTCACCATCTCTTCATGCCTGAAAGAAGAATGCACCCTGGGCAGTGGTTCCCAACCTTGGCGGCCCAATGGACTCAACTGAGGAGTTTTAAAAATACTAAGTCCTGGGTCCATCCCCAGATAGGCTAATTTAATAGATTTGGGGTATTTTGGAGCTTTCAGAGGATTCTAATGTGTGGTCAGGTTTGAGAGCCACTGCTTTAGAGTACCATCAAACACACTAGGAGTCCACGCTCCTGGTCCCCAGACAAGCTCTTACACTTCTGCCTAGAAGAGATGCTAAGCAGCTGGTCACTCTTTTTATTTGGCTCTGAATTTGGAGCTTTTCTGGGGATGTGACAACTATGTCCTCTGCAGCACCAAGAGCACTCAGCTACTTTGGCTCAGTACTACTGATGGCTTTTTGCCCTCTGACCTCTCCTCCTGTGTTCCTCATCACTATGTGTCCACTTCCTTCTGTATGTCCATGCCTTTACCATGCAATTTTGAGAGGGGCAGCAAGAAACCACATGTGTTTAGGGTAACATCCTGACCTGGAAGCTCCTTTCTGTCTTTTATGGGAGCAGGGGTGCCGGGGAGATTCTGGGCCTTGGGGACATCGTTTTCCTAGTCATCAATGGCTGGATACAGGAAAAAGATATAATTTTAGGTATATTTATAAAGCAGCTGACCTCTGTCTCAAGATGGCTAGGATGAGCATTTGGAATAGAAAGTTGATGTTTGTGATATGTTACCAATACCCACAGTAATTAGACATGAAGTTTGGCCACCTCTTCTATCAGTGAGGCCGCCCAGAGTTATTCTTGTCTTTCCTCCACCCCATTGAGCATCTCTGATGTGACAAAACTGAAATGCTAGAGGCCTGGGTCCAGCACATGAGGCCAGAGCAGAGTATAGGTACCTGGGAATGTCAGTGCCATTCAGTGTGACCACAGTAAGGTCAATCACCCTGGCAACTCTCCCAGGAACCTGTCCGTGTGGCCAGCCATGGGGTGACTTGCCAGAATCCATTCCCCTGCCAGTCTATAAGTGGCAAGCTTGGGAGACAGACAACCAGGGTCCTTCTAGGGATGTGGCCAGCAACCTCTGCCAGAAACCTAGCATGATAGTGGCAGAGGGACAGTCACCTGCTGTGAACCACTGGATGCCCTCTCACCAACATGGGGCAAGCTGAAGAGGTGGGAGGAGGGACGGGAGCAGTGCGGATGCCTTCCCCTGCCACCTTCACAAATTATTACTATCTGCTGGGGGCTGGGCCCCACAGTGCATCTGATAAGGTTGTTAAGTCAGCCAGAACACCTGCCCGGCCATCTGGCACTTTTATCCTCTAGACCAGGCCACGCAGGCCTCTTTGCCCACTTCCTCAAAGGCAGTGGGCTGCAGGAGTCCCAGAACACCTGCTGGGGAGAATGAGTGTCCCCCCCACCAAGCCCCATGGGCTGCAAGGCAGCATTCTGGGTCCCCAGTTAACACTTCAGAAATCCTTCTTTACTTTGTTGAGAGATGGCTCCCTAGCAGCAATGTAGCAGAGTTAGGGGCCACCACTAAGGCTCCCTGGAGTTTAAACACAGGTTGATTCTGACCTCGCTGAGATAACAGAGCAACGTAGTAGTGGGGCTGGAACAGGGAAATTTAACCACAGCTTTTTCTTCTCTTCATATCAGACTAAATTGGAGCAGCAGCCCGGGGATCATTAATCATCTCAAATGCTGGGCTTCAGAATCTTATCTCCAATACAATCACCTCATCCCCTCTTCTGGGCTCTGGAAACCATAGCATTTGAGGAGAAAGCACAGTACCTATGTTAGCAGATCTTGTTAGGCGCTATCTGACGGCACGTGACCCATTAATGTATATGTTTAGCTGTTCCAATTGAGTTCTGATTTGTGTTAAGAAAAACACAATTGGGGCTGCTGGAAATGTTCTGTATCCTGGCCCAGATGATGGTTATACATTTATAAAACACCATCAAGCTCTACACTTAAGTGTCCTTTATCCGTGTTCTCTCTCTCACACTCTCTCGCTATCTCTTCCTTATCCTATTAATAAGTTGAAAAGAAAAATAGGCCGGGTGCAGTGACTCACGCCTGTAATCCCAGTACTTTGGGAGGCCGAGGCGGGTGGATCTCCTGATGTCAGGAGTTTGAGATTAGGCTGGCCAACACGGTGAAACCCTGTCTCTACTAAAAATACAAAAATTAGCTGAGTGTGATGGTACATGCCTATAATCTCAGCTACTTGGGAGGCTGAGGCAGGAGAATTGCTTGAACCCGGCAGGTAGAGGTTGCAGTTAGCAGAGGTCGTACCATTGCACTCCAGCCTGGGCAACAGAGCAAGACTCGGTCTCAAATAAATAAATAAATAAATAAATAAAATCTGTTTTTTAAAAACAAAAGGCACAATTGAGTGACACTAAACTCTCAAAAGTAGCAACACCACCCTCGCAACCAAGGGGCCCAGGCTATGCGTCCACACTGTAACCTTAGTGGCTGGATATCTGGCTGCTCAGGGCAAGGCAGCAGCAAGGCGGAAAAGAGGTAGAATTTGGAGAAAGGCACATCTGTATTTGCATCTTGACCCTGCCACTGTCTGCATCACTCTGGTCAAGTTATTTGGTCTCTCCGCTCCCCAGTTTCCTCACCTGCAAAGTGGGGATGATATTGCCTGTCTTACTGGTTGTTGCAATTAAGATGATTAAATGGCAACACCTGGCACATCGAAGACACACACCAAATGGCAATGCTCATTACCATGTAATAGCTGGCTTTTCCTGCTTCCCCTGTCCTCACCTTACCCTGTCACACCTAGCACCTGAAATAAACTTTGATGTTGCTTGGCACCCAATCCTCTCCCTCCACCTCCTCTCACCCACCCCAGGATTCCTGCTCCTCATTTTTTTTTTTTTTTTTTTTGAGACAGAGTCTTGCTTGTTGCCCAGGCTGGGGTGCTGTGGTGAAATCTCAGCTCACTGCAACCTCTGCCTCCTGGGTTGAAGCGATTATCCTGCCTCAGACTCCCAAGTAGCTGGGATTACAGGTGTCCGACACCATGCCTGGCTAATTTTTTGTATTTTTAATAGAGATGGGGTTTCACCATGTTGGCCAGGCTGGTCTCAAACTCCTGACCTCAGGTGATCCACCAGCCTTGGCCTCCCAAAGTGCTGGGATTACAGGTGTGAGCCACAGCACCTGGCCTTGGCTCCTCATTTCAACTGCAGAAGTCCTGCTTTTATGCCTTGACCTGACCCATGCAGGTGCTGCCAGCCACTGCAGCAAGAGTAAGTCACTCCTTTCTACTGTCCATCCTTTCAGATCATCCCAACCCTGACTCTGTAGTCAATGCCCTCAGCAGCAGCATGGCCCCAACCATACCTGTGGGTTTAGGAGACACTGGGTTGGAATTCCCATGGTGCATGCAAAGGACATCAACAGCTACTCAATGCTTGCCAATGGGGACCAGGGAGTGGTGGTTCCTTAGAGCACAGGGTGTGGGTGGGTGCTATGGTCTGAATGTTTGTGTCCCCTCCAAAATGTATTTGTTGAAATCTAATCCCCAGTGTGATGGTATTAGGAGGTGAAGCCTTTGGGAGGTGATTAGGTCATGCAGGTGGAGCCCTCATGAATGAGATTAGTGCCCTTGTAACGGAGGCCTCAGAGAGCTGCTATGCCTCTTCCACCATGCGAGGACACAGCTAGAAGGCTCCATTTATGAACCAGAAATTAAGCCCTCACCAGATACTGGATCTGCCAACACCTTGACTTTGGACTTCCAGCCTCCAGAACTGTGAGGAATCAGTTTCTGTTATGTATAAGCTACCCAGTTTATGGTGTTTTGTTATAGCAGCCTGAACTATGACAGTGGGGCAGACCCAGTGCTATTTGTGTCCACTCAGGAATACAAACCAGTCCAAGGTGAGGTTTTCCAGAGCCTGTCTGTGCTGGGTGGACACATCAAAGGCATTAGACTCACCCATGCACACCCTTTTCCAGCATGCTTGCCTGTACTGCAGTGAATTTACTTTCCTTCATGAACCACCTACATTCACAAAATCACTCCTTTCTAGTGAGCCCACGTTTGCTTCCCTCTCATGCCAAACAGAAGCAGTCTAATCCCTTTTCTGCACTCTCAGCATCCAAATATTTGAAGATATTCGTGTCCCCTATCCTCGAAGGGAGCCTCGTGCAGGTTAAAGATCCCCTGTTCCTTCAATGGTAGCTCAGACATCAGCCTAAAAAACAACCCTTTGCTGTGGGCCCTGCACCATTTTCATCACGGAGGTGGCAAGAGATGAAATGACGGTTTTTTCAGTGGGCAATTTTCAGACACAGACCCTTAGGAAAGTATGGCTATTATCACACCGGCTCCCAAGTGCCCATAACAGGCCCTCCTCTGTGTGCTTCACACCCTTTTACCATCCTGCACCAGCCCCCGCTCTCCTCTCCGATTGATTCCCGGTTCACACTAATTAGGCATTGCTTGGACTGTAACAGGAACGAGAGCTTTGCCATTTTCTTTAAGGAAACCATGTGAAAGGCCGACCTGCTGGTGGTTGCCAGGCAACCTTGATGATCCTACAGGAGAGACAAACTCGAGAGCGACAGGGCAAGAGAGCCTAGTTAGCAGCTATTGAATATGATCTCTGCTGCACCAAGAGGTGCGAGAAAGTTCTAGTCAGTCTTTTTTAAAGGGAGTGCGCATGTGTGTGCATTCATGTGTGTGTGTGTGTGTGTGTATGTGTGTGTGTGTTGGAGAGGCATACTCAAAGGGAGCTGGGAAAGAATAAAGTGGTGTTAATTCTTTCAGGTAGAATAATAATAACACATGCTGTGGCAGGAAAATATATTGAAATATTATAGTTTATCTGTTTGCCTTTAGTTTTCCCTCCTGCCCCCTCAATTCTAGTTGCTGGGTAGAACTTGCCCTTCCTCACTTTGGAACAAGACAGAAAGCAGAAGCAGTCAGTAAGCAAAGCCCTTCCCCTCTTTTGTAAAATGTTAAGCCACGGAACAAGGAATTGTGTGAAGAGTCTTGGAAGGTGGAGTAAGAGAAGTGTGAAGTTGGAGAAGCAGGATTTTCTGGGGTCTAGGAAGGAGACAGAGGTCTCTGAGTCTCCACTGCTCAAAGACCTGGCCAGGCACAGTGGTTCACACCTGTAATCCCAGCACTTTGGGAGACCGAGGCGGGTGGATCATCTGAGGTTGGGAGTTCGAGACCAGCCTGACCAACATGGAGAAACCCCATCTCTACTAAAAATACAAAATTAGCTGGGCATGGTGGCGCATGTGTGTAATCCCAGCTACTCGGGAGGCTGAGGCAGGAGAATTGCTTGAACCCAGGAGGCAGGGGTTGCAGTGAGTCGAGATCATGCCATTGCACTCCAGCCTGGGCAACAAGAATGAAACTCCGTCTCAGAAAAAAAAAAAAAAAAAAAAAAAGACCTGGACACAATGCCTGGCAGTGCTCCAAAGGGGATGGTGAGATGTCAGATGGGTGTAAGCACCTAGGCTCCTGACCTCACCAAGTGTTCCTTAACCCACACGTGACACAGAGTCCCCTGGTGAGAAGGAGCTATGCAGATGGCACAGTGCATAGTCCAGGGAAGCCTGTGGAGTTGTGGAGCTACAGAGGGACCAGCCTGGTAGTTTGGCATCTGAAACAACCCAGAACCTCTGCACAGCCCTGATCGCTGGGAGAGGAAACAATGACTTAGATTGCACTTTCTTCACATGGAGGCAAAACAGGGACACAGCAGAATGGATTTGATGTAGGGCAACTCAAGCTTTTTAGGTGAACACTTTGCTAGTCTCTACCAAACTTTCAATGTCACCTCCCAATAGTTGCATTTGTGTTGAGGTAACATTTATTGCACTTTTACCATGTGCCAGTAGTGTTCTAAGAACTCCACTCTAACGACACAGGAGAGTATCTACTTCTCCTGCACACTTACCATCACCGACTATTTTCAATCTTTAAAAATGTTGCCAATCCAACTGTTGTGAAAAATGGCATCTCATTGTTCTTTTAATGTACATAGCACTGAGTAATAATTTTTCATTTGCATTTCTGTATCATTTGCATTTTAACAATGAGAATGAGTTCATGTATTAACTTGTATATAAAATTAAAGTATGTCAAAATAATGGATCCATATGCACTTAAGAATATGGCCTTAAAATATGTGAAGCAAAAATCCATAGAAAAACAAAGTGAAATTAATAAATCTACATAGTAGAAGATTTTTGCTATATATATATCAATCAAGTAAGCAAAAATAAGTAAAGATTTGATAACACAATCAAACTTAATCATATACGAATATATATTGCAATCGCATTATATATGTACATATACATATGTATATGTATACACATAATATATACATATAGAAACACACATATACATATATATTGCTGTAGTCTGAATGTTTGCACCAAATTTGCATGTTGAAACTCCAACCCCCAATGTGACAATATTAGGAGGTGAAGTCTTTTTTTTTTTTTTTTGAGACGGAGTCTCGCTCTGTCGCCCAGGCTGGAGTGCAGTGGCGCTATCTCGGCTCACTGCAAGCTCCACCCCCCAGGTTCACGCCATTCTCCTGCCTCAGGAAGGTGAAGTCTTTTGGAAGGCAGAGCACTCATTACTGGGACTGATGTTCTTAAAATGAGGCCCCAGAAAGCCCCTTTGCCCCTTCCACCATATGAGGACACAGTGAGAAGGCACCATCTATTCACTAGGAAGAGGGCCTTCACCAGACTCTGAATTTGTCAGCACCTTGATCTTGGATTTCCAGGCTCCAGAACTATGAGAAATAGATTTCTGTTGTTTTTAAGCTACCTAGTTTATGGTATTTTTAAATAATAGCAGCCTGAACGGGCAATGACATAAACACACAAAAACACACATAAATCCAATAAAACTACGTGCATACACACAAACAGCATACAGAGAACACTCTCAAAAAGTTGATTCTGCCATCGGCTACAAACAAAAACTGGATAAATTATAAAAATCAAAAGTCATGAAGAGCTGCAATCTCTGAACACAGTGAAATAATTTTTTTTTTTTTTTTTTTGAGATAGAGTCTTACTCTGTCACCCAGGCTAGAGTGCAGTGGCACCAGCTCAGCTCTCCACAACCTCCACCTCCCAGGTCCAAGAGATTCTCCTGCCTCAGCCTCCCAAGTAGCTAAGACTACAGGCGCCTGCCACCATGCTCAGCTAATTTTTTGTAGTTTTAGTAGAGGCGGGATTTCACCGTGTTTGCTGGGATGGTCTTGATCTCCTGACCTCGTGATCTACCTGCCTTGGCCTCCCAAAGTGCTGGGATTAACGGCATGAGCCACCGCGCCCAGCCGAAATAATATTTAAGATTAGTTATTGTTTTTAAAAGGATAACCAAATTATCATCTGCTTAGAAAAATAAAATATTCTCCTAAATAACTATTAGGTTAGGAGAAAATTTAAAAATAAAATTACAATTTACTTAGAAATGAAAAACAGTCATCTTTTCTGGTTTTCCTAGAGGATAAAAGAAAGAAATGAAAGACAACCAATTGGTTTGAAGATGTAAATGTAAACCAAAAACTAGGTAAATTATAGGTAGTTAAAAAATAATCTTGGCATAGGAAAAGCCTTACTAAATATGACACAAACCTCAAAAACCCTGAACAACTAATACATTCAACCACCTAGGAATTTTTTTTAATGTGACAAAAACCACCATGAGTAAAGGCAAATGATAAACTAGGAAAAAATATTCACAACTTATATCACAGACAAAAGACGAATTTCCTAATATATAAAGATCTCCTATAAATCAATAAGAATATAGACTACCAGCCCAAGAGAAATATGGCCAAAGGATATGAATAGAGAGTTCACAGAAAAGAGAATTTAGGAAAATGGCTCTTGGCTGAGTGTGGTGGCTCATGCCTATAATCCCAGCACAGTGGGAGGCCTAGATGAGAGGATCCCTTGAGCCCAGAAGTTTGAGAACAACCTGGGCAATACGGTGAGACCCCATCTCTGTAAAATAATAACAACAACAAAAACCATAGTGACACATGCCTGGAGTCCCCGCTACCCAGGAGGCTGAGGCAGGAGAATGTCTTGAACTCAGGAGTTTGAGGCTATGAGTCACAGTGAGCTGTGATCTCACCACTGTACTCCAGCTTGGGGGACAAAGCGAGACCCTGTCTCTCAAAAAAGATATGGCTTTTAAAACATATGACAGCAACATGGCACAAGTATACATCTGTAACAAACCTGCACGTTATGCACATGTACCCTAGAACTTAAAAGTATAATAAAAAATACATAAATAAAAATAAAAATAAAAATAATTTTAAAATAAAAAATAAAATAAAATAAAACATATGACATAATATTCAATTGCACTCATAATAAACTTATTGTAAAATAAAACTCACTGAGATATTGAGTGAAAGAAGAGGACACATGGATGATTATATTCACATAAAGTTTGGAATTTTAGCCAAAATAATTGAAGGTGTTAAAGGTTAGGTGAGTGGTTATTTTGAGGGCCAGAGAGTGGGAGGATAAGGGAAGACTTCTGGGTGCTGGTAAATTCTATTTCTTCTTCTTCTTCTTCTTTTTTTTTTTTTTTTTTTTTTTTTTTTTTTTTTTTTTTTTTTGAGGCTGGTTTGCTCTTATTTGCACTTGAGCTGGAGTGCAATGGCACGATCTCAGCCTCCACTGCAACCTCTGCCTCCAGGTTTAAGCGGATTCTCCTGCCTCAGCCTCCTGGTAAGCTTGGGATTACAGGCTCCAGCCACCATGCCAAGGCCCCTAGGTAAATTCTATTTCTTGATCTAGATTGCTGTTATAGATTGTTCACTTTTGGAAATAGATAGACCATATACTTATTTAGTCCATGGCTTCTCTCTCTTTTGTTGATCATTGTTTTTTTAGAGGTTTTGGTCCATATTTCTTTCTTTTTTTTTTTGGGATGGAACTCATCTGTCCACCAGCCTGGAGTGCAATGGCATGATTTCAGCTCACGGCAAGCTCCGCCTCCCCAGGCTCATGCCATTCTCCTGCCTCAGCCTCCTGAGTAGCTGGGACTCCAGGCACCCGACACCACGCCCAGCTAATTTTTTGTGTTTTTAGTAAAGACGAGGTTTCACTGTGTTAGCCAGGATGATCTCGATCTCCTGACCTCGTGATCTGCCCGCCTCAGCCTCCCAAAGTCCTGGGATTATAGGCGTGAGCCACCGTGCCCGGCTGGTCCATATTTCTTTATGTTATATGTCAATAAAAATTACTTAAATGTACTACATCGAGATATTATTTTTCACTGATTAGGTTGGCAAGGAGCAAATCATCTGATGGTGCATTATGTTAATAAGGGGAAAAGGCTTTCCTCTTGTATTACTGATGAGAGTGCAGATTAGTAAAGCTTCAATAAGGAGATGGCATTAACATCTGTGGGAATTACTACTGCACATGCCCTCTGGCTGCATTTTCACCTCCAGGAACTTACCCTACAATAAATACTTGCACCTTTATGGTGACATAATGCATTCCCACGTCATTGAGAGACAAAACAATGGAAAGCTAACTAAACATCCATCAACAGGGGACTAATTAAATAGTGAGTGCAGTGGTTCATGCCTGTAATTAATCCCAGCACTTTAGGAGGCCAAGGTGGAAGGATCTCTTGAGCCCAGGAGTTCAAGACCAGCCTCAGCAATATAGTGAGACCCTGTCTCTATTTCTAAAAAACATTAACCTATGGTTATGTAAAGACTTGGCATTAGGGGAAACTGAAAAACACACATCAATTCTCTCTACTATTCTTGCAACTTTCCATAACTCTAAAATTATTTAAGAATAAAAAGTGAAAGAGATTGGACACGGTGGTTCACGCCTGTAATCTCAGCAATTTGGCATGCCGAGGTGGACAGATCACCTAAGGTCAGGAGTTTGAGACCAACCTGGCCAACATGATTAAACCCTGTTTCTAGTAAAATTACAAAACATAGCCAAGTGCGGTGCCATGCTCCTGTAATCCCAGCGACTCGGGAGACTGAGACAGGAGAATCACTTGAACCCGGGAGGCAGAGGTTGCAGTGAGCCAAGATCATGCCACTGCATCCCAGCCTGTTATCATGTAACAGAGCAAGACTTCATCTAAAAAAAATAAAAATAAAAATAAAAATGTGAAAGAAGAGTTAACAGAACGGAGGTTGGTGACACATTAAAAAATAGAGACAGAGAGAGAGAGGAAAAGAGTCAGAAAAGCAAAATTAAACAATGCCTTAGGTACCTCTGTTTGGTGAACAATGTCCTACCTCCAGGAAATGACAGCCTACTGGGAGTTTTATCCAATTGTGGAGATAAATGTTCAGACTTCTTAATGTTGACTTCTTTATGGAAAGCTCCATGTCTTACACAAAATTTTCCAACCAAGTATATAAACTATATACAGAGAGAAAATGTTTTGGACTGGAAGATCTCTGTGCCTGGTCTCCTTGGAAGTTATATTTCTGATAAATCCATACATTTTCATCAGCTTCTAGGAGTTCAGCTAACATGTGACCAAATCTGAGGTATGATCTGCTGGCCACCTGCTGAGAAATCAGGGTTCTGAACCTACAATCACTACAGTGATGACTATGAGGCTGGGGAAGCCTTTGGAGAGTCCCTTGCCCCATTCATTCAGTATCCAACAAACATTTATTAGTGCATCCTGTGTGCCAGGCATGACTATGTGCTGAGAATATGACATTGAACAAAACGTAAAATCCCTGATGTCATGCTGGCTTCAGGCCAGCTAGGAACACAGACAAGTAAACAGGGAAATTAAGCACCATGTGACCCACGTGGAGGAAAATCCCACAGTGATGTAGAAATATATGACGGGAAGACTGAACTCAGACCTAGAGGTGAGGGAGGGCAAAACCATCCCCACCAAAGGCCTTTCTATTTGAGTCGCAACAGTTCTCCATTCCAAGGGTGGGAAAAAGGAATGGAGCTTGGGACAGGGTAAAGAAACCCAACCTTTTTGAGATGTAAGGCCGAAAGCACTTTCCTCTAGAGAGCTAGATCCAAGAACATTTCTGCTTTGGGGAGACATTATGTCAGGGCAGATTGGTTGTCTGGAGGCAGGTCCGATAGAGACTGTAATGGTGGGAGGCTTTATGAGTAGAGAATATACAATTCACCTCTTCCAAGAAGAAATTGAAGGCGACGGCAGATAACAGAGCGTGTCCTGTGGCTTCCAGATTGATTACTATTTTCCTCCACTACACCTGTAAGCACCTTCCTCCACCACTTAACTGACCTGCTTTGGTCTTTCCATCCCCCTACAGCACCTACCTCCATATTAGTCCCAAAGCTTTCAGATGTATCACCGCTCTCCGTGAATCTTCCACAGGCAGAAGTTCCCCTGAGCTTTTGCAGGCACAATCTTCAGCATGTTGCCTTGGCCTGGGTATGGCCTTAAAACTCAGAAAATTCTGATTTGAATTGTCACTCTGCTGGTACCTAGCATTGTGCTTTAGGCACATTTCCTTACCTCTCCAAGCCTCAGATGCTAGATCAGTAAAATTGGGGAAATAGTATGCACCTCATAGAGTGGTTGTGAGAATTCACTGGAATTTATTTAATAAATACTCATTAAACACCTATTATGACAATGTGCCAGGCACAGTAAATGCTCAATAAATGCTAGTTCCTTCCTAAGTTCAAAAGGACTTCCCATCCCTGTTAGGCTTCACTTTCTGGACCCTACAGTCAGGGTTGGCTTCAAGGCATTTGACTTTTATAGATATGCAGGGCCCATGCTTAGAAGGGCCCTACATTTGATGTAATTCTCTATTATTGCCATCTTAAAATTCTTAATATTTTTTAAACAAAGGGCCCCATTTTCATTTTGCACCAGGCCCCACAAATCATGTAACCTGTTTTGCCCACTCTGATAATGAGTTATAAAGTACTATTACTTTATACAGTTATAAGGGACTATTACTATTAAACAAAGTTGGTAGCAATGATATTAGTCAAAATGAATTAAAAATAAATTAATAAAATGTAATAGCCAAGATGGGTTCACTGATGAATTCTACCAAACACTTAAGGAAGAAATTGCATAAATTCTCTAAAATCTCTCTCAGAAAATACAATCAGCAGGAGTACTTCCTAACTCATTCTTTGAGGCCAAAATTACTCTGATACCAAAACCAGACATTTTAAGAAAGAAAACTACATACCAATATCTCTTATGAACATAGATGCAAAAATCCTCAACAAATTGTTAGAAACTGAATCCAGCAATATATAATAAGAATTATACACCAAGACCAAATGGGATTTATCTCAGGTATGTAAGGCTAGTTCAACATTCAAAAATCAATTAATATAATCCATTTAATCAACAGGCTAAAGAAGAAAAACCACACAACCATATTGACAGATGCAGAAAACATATTTGGCAAAATCCAACACCTATTTACATTAGCACCCCCAAAATGAAATATTTTGGTAAAATACTTTGATAAAATCTTTGGTAAAAACTCTCAGAAAAGTAGGAATAGAGGAGAAACTACCTCTACCAGTAAAGAACATCTACCAAAAAAACCTACAGCTGACATTCTACTTAATAAGAAGCCAGAAACTTTCCCACTAACATCAGGAGCAAGGCAAGGATGTCAAGGATATATAATCTACTTGAGGAAAACTGCAAAACGCTGAAAACATTAATTTTTAAAATAACTAAATTAATGGAGGCCAGGCAAGGTGTTTCATGACTCTAATCCCATCACTTTGGTAGGCTAAGATGGGCAGGCTTGAGCTCAGGAGTTCAAGAGCAGCCTAGGCAACGTGGCAAAACCCCATCTCTACAAAAAATACAAAAATTAGCTGGGCATGATGGCATATGCCTACAGCCTCAGCTACTTGGGAGGCTGAGGTGGGAGGTTGACTTGAGCCTGGGAGGCAGAGATTACAGTAAGCCAAGTCTGCACCAGTGCACTGCAGCCTGGGTGACAGAACCAGACCCTGGCTCAAAACAAACAAAGCAAAAGAAAACAAAACAACTAAATTGACGGAAAGATATTCCATGTTCATGGATAGGAAGACTCAATATTGCCAAGATTTTAATTCTTTCCAAGTAGATCTATAAATTCAATGCAATACCAATCAAAATCCCAGCAAGTTATTTTGTGCATATCAACAAACTAATTCTAAAATTTATATGAGGCCAGGTGCAGTGGCTCACACCTGTAATCCCAGCACTTTGGGAGGCTGAGGCAGGTGGATCACCTGAGGTCAGGAGTTCAAGACCAGACTGGCCAACATGGCAAAATCCTGTCTCTACTGAAAATACAAAAATTAGCTGGGCTTGGTGGCAGGCACCTGTAATTCCAGCTACTCAAGAGGCTGAGGCAGGAGAATCGCTTCAACCTAGGAGGCAGAGGTTGCAGTGAGCAGAGATTGTGCCATTGCACTCCAGCCTGGGTGACAAGAGCAAAACTCCATCTCTAAATAAATAAATAAATAAATAAATCTCCATCTCAAATACATATATATATATATATATATGAAGTATTATAAGGAAAACCCCAAATCGTATTTTTAAAAACCTTCCCCTAAACTGGTAGAGAGCCAAGAGACCAAAGAATGGGTTGGAAAAGTCCAGTTTGGTGAGTAGATGAGTTTATCAAGACTTACATATGAGGCACTCCTGGATGGCAGCAGGGCAGCTTCAGAGATTCGTGCTGAACTCCCATCCATAAGCTGCTTTTAAGTTAATTTTCTGACTCTTTTCCTACTGTGTATGTGGGATGGGACTATTTTCCTTGGTAGGCTCTCAAACACTCTCCAAGATGTTTGGGTTCTCAGACATACCTGCTCCTCAGCTGGGCACCATGGCCTTGGCTTATCACCTGGTCTTCAGGATTCAGGCAACAGACATACACCCTTAAGTAACCTGGACATAATAGGGAAACTGTCACATTACACGGAGAAGCCAAAAACCCAGAATGACCAACAGAATCTTAAAGAAGAACAAAGTTGGAGGACTGACACTACCCAACTTCAAGACTTACTCTAATGCTGCAATAGTCAAGACAGTGTGGTATCAGAGAAAGAATAAACAAATAGAACAGTGGAACAGCATAGAGAGCCCCCAAGTAGACCCGCATATATTTAGTCAGCTGACCTTTAACAAAGGGGCAAAGGCAATACAATGGAACAAATATAGGCTTTTTGACAAATGGTGATGGAAAAAATGGACATCCACATGCAAAAAAACAAAAGTGAATTTAGACACAGATCTTATAGCCTTCACAAAAATTAACTCAAAAAATATCACAGACCTAAATATAAAATGCAAAACTATAAAACTTCTAGAAGATAACATAGTAGAAAACCTTTATGAACTTGGACATGGTGAGGACATGGTGATGACATTTTAGATACAACACCAAAAGCACAATTCATAAAATATCTCATTGTGGTTGGGCACAGTGGCTCACGACTGTAATCCCAGAACTTTGGGAGTCCAAGGCAGGTGGATCACAAGGTCAGGGGTTCAAGACCAGCCCAGCCAACATGGTGAAACCCTGTCTCTACTAAAGATACAAAAAAATTAGTCAGGCATGGTGGCATGCACCTATAATCCTAGTGACTCAGGAGGCTGAGGCGGAACAATTGCTTGAACCCGGGAGGTGGAGGTTGCAGTGAGCTGAGATCACACCATTGTACTCCAGCCTGGACGACAAGAGTGAGGAAAAAGAAGGAAGGAAGGAAGGAAGGAAGGAAGGAAGGAAGGAAGGAACGAAGGAAGGAACGAAGGAAGGAAGGAAGGAAGGAAGGAAGGAAGGGAGGGAGGGAGGGAGGGAGGGAGGGAGGAAGGGAGGGAAGAGAGAGAGAGAAAAGAGAGAGAAAGAAAAGAAATCATTGATAAGCCAGGCTTCATTAAAATTAGAAATTTCTGCTCTGTCTAAAACACTGTTAGAAAATGGGAAGACAAGCCACAGGTTGGGAGAAAATATTTTTAAAAGACACATCTGATAATGGACTGTTATCCAAAATAGACAAAGAACTCTTAAAACTCAACAGTAAGAAAACAAACTGATTAAAAATAGGCCGAAGGTCTGAACAGACAATTCACCAAAGTAGACATACAGATGCCCAATATGCACATGGAAAGATTCTCCATATCCTACGTCATTGGGAAAGTACCAACTAACACAACGAGATACCACTACATGTCTACGAGAATGACCAAAATCCATAACATGGAAAAAACAAATGCTGGTGAGGATGTGGAGCAACATGATCTCTCATTCATTACTGGTAGTAATACAAAATGGTACAGGCACTTTGGAAGAGAGTTTGGCGGTTTCTTACAAAACTAAACATATTCTTACCATATATCCAGCAATCATTTTCCTTACTATTTACCCAAAGATAAATTGACAAAACTTGGAAGCAACCAAGATGTCCTTCAGTAGGTGAAAGGATAAATAAACTGTGGTAGATCCAGACAAGGGAATATGATTTTGCACCAAATAATCAGGTCCTAAGAAGTGAGATATCAAGCTATGAAAAGACACAGAAAAACTTTGAGTGTGTTTTACTAAGTGAAAGAAGCCAATCTGGAAAGGCTGTAGCCTTTGTATGTAGCCTGTTGTAAGAATCCAACTGTATGACATTCTAGAAAAAGCAGAAATAGCAAGACAGGAAAAAGATCAGTGGTTGCCAGGAGTTAGGAAGAGAGTGGGGGATGAATAGGTGGAGTACAGATTGTTAAGGCCAAGAAACTACTCTGTAGGGTACTATGATGGTGGATACATGTCATTATACATTTGTCCAAATCCATAAAATGCATAACATCAGAGTGAACCCTAATGCAAACTATGGACTTTAGGTGATAATGATGTGTCCATGTAGATTCATCAGTGTAACAAATGTACCACTCTGGGTGTAGGATGTTGACAATGGAGGAAGGCTGTGCGTGTGTTGGAGTAGGGAGTGTAATGGAAACTCTACTTACCGCTCAAGTTTGCTGTGAACCTAAAACTGTTCTAAGAAAAAAATAAAGTCTATTTAAAAGGAAAAAAACAAATTTACTGTACATCTACTGCTAATTCTGAATTGTTGAATGGGGGTACTGTCAGGATAGTCACAGCAGGAGTCATCATCTCATCTTCTAAGAGAGTAATGTAGGAAAAAAGAGGAGGCAGAAGGAACAGATCAAACTGTGTGTCCCTGTGTGCATATTTGACATAAATTGCAAACCTCCAGTTCACCCCTCGGCCTCCTGCGGTCAAAAACTCATGAGGGTCACTGAGCCCCAGCGCCTGGAGCAACAAGACATTTTTTACAGAGAGGAAATGTTATTTTAGAATGAAATCCTAGCCAAGGCTGCTGGGGGCTGTAAAAACAAACCCATAAAACCAAGGGTCCTTGGAGCACTTAACAAGATTTCCACCTGATGATAGGAAAACAATTTTATTGAGATTTCTCCCAGGAAATTGGTTTCTCCCAACCAAGTTGAAAGGCTGAGATCATCTTAGTAATGATAGTGAGGACCAGAAGCAGTCCATCTTCTATTGACAGTGATGCATCTGCTGCGCATGTTAATTAACTCATCAATTACCTTCCCCAGGGTAGGAGAAGCTGAGCCGCTCACAGTCTCGCAGGGCAGGTCTTCTTGTCCCAGGAATGTCAAGAGCTCGCCTTTATCTTATCTCAAATGATTTGCTTCGGTGACTAACTGATGACTCCTACAAGCTGCTTTCAGTTGCTGCCTCTGGCATTTTCTCTGAAAGACTAGTCTGGTGGATAGTAAGGTAGACTGCCAAAACAGTCATTTGTGTTCACGGTGAAACCAGGACCTTCTTGCTTCCCCTTCCTGGGCAAGTGGCCTTTATCTGCATGGTTTAGAACACCCTGGGGAAATATGAAGGGGAAATTGAGTACCTTTTCTTTATCTATAACCTAATTCAAAATTAGTGTGAGCTGTAGTTGTAAATCTCAGATTGATCTGTTCTTAGCTCATTATTATTTTTATTTTTTTGCCATTTCATTTTACGTGATAACAAAAGTATCACGCATTAAGAAGAATTTATAGTTTGCAAAGTGCTCTCTTGTGTATCAGTGTATTTGATTCTCACCAAAATCCCATCAGATAGAAAAAGAAGGGTCACTGTTCCCCTTTGAGTAAGGAGAACCTATGCTTGAGAGGTTAAAGGACTCCCCAGTATCAAACATCAATTTCTACTGTCAAACAAAACAAAGATTGTATTTACATTTTAGAATAAATTATTAAATATTTCAAAGATATATAAAATACAGAAAATATCAAAAGAGAGCCACATATCTACGTCTCAGTTTTAACAACTATTAATGTATTTGCTTCAGATGCTTTTTAGCAAAAGATAAAACAATACAAATACAGTTGTCAGGCCAGGCACAGTAGTTCACACCTGTAATCCCAGCACTTTAGGAGGCTGAGGTGGGCAGATCACTTGAGGTCAAAAATTCGAGACTAGCCTGGCTAACATGAAGAAACCCTGTCTCTACTAAAACTACAAAAATTAGCCGGGTGTTGTGGTGCATGCCTGTAATCCCAGCTACTCAAGAGGCTGAAGCAGGAGAATCACTTGAACCTGGGAGACGGAGGTTGCAGTGGGCTGAGATCGTGCCACTGCACTCCAGCCTGAGTGACAGAGTGAAACTACATCTCTAAATAAATAAATAAATATTAAAAAATAAAACAATACCAATACAGTTGTCACCATCCCATTTCTTCCCTTCCCTGCCAGAGGTGATTACTTTCCTGAAGTCGATACGTATCCTTCAACCCATGTTATTGAACATTTATTTCAGGCTAGGTGAAGTGGTTCATGTCTGTAATCCTAGGACTTTGGGAGGCTGAGGCAGGGGGATTGCTTGAGCCCAGCAGTTCCAGACCAGATGGGGCAACATAGCGAGACCTCGTCTCTACAAAAAAATCAAAAAATTGAGGTGGGGGATCACTTGATCCTGGGAGGTCAAGGCTGCAATGAGCCATGATTGAGTCATTGCACTCCCTTCTGGATGACAGAGAGACTGCCTCAAAACAACAACAACGACGACAAAAAGCCAAACAAAAATAACAACAAATTTACTTCATCTGTATTTACCTATAATAATCTGTATCAGTATCATACTTTACTTTGCTTTACTTTTGTATAGTCATATGATAGTTTGTGAATCTTTTTTTTTTTTTTTTTTTGAGACGGAGTCTCGCTCTGTCACCCAGGCTGGACTGCAGTGGCCGGATCTCAGCTCACTGCAAGCTCCGCCTCCCGGGTTCACGCCATTCTCCGGCCTCAGCCTCCCGAGTAGCTGGGACTACAGGCGCCCGCCACCTCGCCCGGCTAGTTTTTTGTATTTCTTGATAGAGACGGGGTTTCACCGTGTTAGCCAGGATGGTCTCGATTTCCTGACCTCGTGATCCGCCCGTCTCGGCCTCCCAAAGTGCTGGGATTACAGGCGTGAGCCACCGCGCCCGGCCTGTGAATCTTTTTATAACTTTACTTTTCTCACTGAACATGTTTCTAGATGTCCAACTGGATACATGTAGAGCTGCAAGTTAATCAATGTATTTTTTCACTGAATTATAGTGTTTTATTACATAGATAAACCATAATTTATTTATCCATTTTCTTATCAGTGGATATTTGAGCTGTTTCTATGTCTTACTATTTCCAAGTAGTGTTGCAGTGAACATTCTTGTTCATGGCAAATTATTCCTGGTGACCATGGCTGAAAACTTCTTTAGGGCATGTATCTAGAAAAAGAGTTGTTGGGTTGTTTGAAGGGTATGCACACCTTGAAATTTATTAAATATTGCCAAATTATTCTCCAAAGTGATGGCAGCAATTTATACTTCCAACAGAGATGTCTACGAATTCCTGTTTCCTCACGTTTTCACCAACAATTGGTGAAAATTCAACATTTGGCGAATTATTAGTCCTGTTAATTTTCCCAACTTGATGAGTGTGATTGCTTGTTATAATTTGCATTGCTCAGAATGGCCGTAGTTAAAAAATAAAAAAAACAGAAGATGTTGGCATGGATGTGGTGATCAGGGAACACTTCTACACTGCTGGTGGGAATGTAAATTAGTATAGCCACTATGGAAATCGTGTGGAGATTCTTTAAAGAACTAAAAGTAGAACTACCATTTGATCCAGCAATCACACTACTGAGAATCTACCCAGAGGAAAAGAAGTCATTATACAAAAAAGATACTTGCACACACATGTTTATAGCAGCACAGTTCACAATTGGAAAATCATGGAACCAACCCAAATGCCCATCAATCAACAAGTGGATAAAGAAACTGTGAGATATATGTGTGTATATATACACACATATATATATAATGAAATACTACTCAGCCATAAAAGGAATGAATTAACAGGATTTCAGCGACCTGGATGAGATTGGAAACTGTTATTCTAAGTGAAATAACTCAGGAATGGAAAACCAAACATCGTATATTCTCACTGATATGTGGGAGCTAAGCTACGAGGATGCAAAGGTGTAAGAATGATACAATGACTATGGTGACTTGCAGGGTAAGGGTGGGAGGGGGCAAGGGATAAAAGATTACAAATAGGGGGCTGGGTGTGGTGGCTTATGCCTGTAATCCCAACACTTTGGGAGGCCGAGGCAGGCAGATCCCCTGAGGTCGGGAGTTCAAGACCAGCCTGACCAACATGGAGAAACCCCATCTCTACTAAAAATACAAAATTAGCTAGGCGTGGTGGAACATGCCTGTAATCCCAGCTACTCGGGAGGCTGAGGCAGGAGAATCGCTTGAACCAGGGAGGCAGAGATTGCGGTGAGCCGAGAACGAGCCATTCCACTCCAGCCTGGGCAATGAGAGCAAAACTCTGTCTCAAAAAAAAATAAAAATAAAAATACAGCACGCAATGTATACTGATTGGGTGATGGGTGCACCAAAATCTCACAAATCACCACTAAAGAACTTACTTGTGGCCGGGCGCGGTGGCTCAAGCCTGTAATCCCAGCACTTTGGGAGGCCGAGACGGG